>NC_082698.1:33988463-34288463 GCF_949987515.2 Delphinus delphis | reverse complement strand
ATAACCCTGGATAAGCTGTTTCTCTCTGATCCTTAGTTTCCTCACCCACAAAACAGAGCTGGGAGGAGACGCCTTACAGGGTAGCTATGGAGATTAAACAAGATAATGTAAAGCACCTGGCACAACAATGGGCTTGTGGTACGAGTTTCATACATATTAGCTCTCATTATTATTTAAAATGTATCCCCAAACAAATAACTAGGAAATGGGAAGTTGTTTGAAGACTGCTATGTATGAAGAGCAGACCTAAAGTGCACAATCTCTCACTTCCCCATCTATCAAATATCCTCAATTGCTGACACCAAGATATGAACGTCCTGAAGCTGCCTTCAAGAAGAGAGGTAGGGTCAAATCACACAAATAACAAACCTGGCCTTTATAAAGTCATTATAAAGTGAGTGCATTGTACCTTCATCGATATCAGGGGGAAGGCCTCCAACAAACACCTTTCTAGAGTAGCGTTCTACTCGCTCCCCATTTTGACAGCGAGTGGGAGAACTTAAGCCGGATGACAAGGACTGATCGCCGTGACTGTCGTCCAGGAAGGCATCTTCAAAGGGAAAGAGAGAAGATCGACCTGAAACAAATGTGGGAGTTTCTATGGTTAAAATTATTTTCCTGGACAACACATGCTTTATTAGGAGTTGAAGCACAGAGTGAAGCATTCCAAAAAATATATCCTGAGCTGTGACTTTTTCAATAGAATAAGCAACTGCAGTTTACCAGGTCTAGACAAGTTTATAGTATCATTTTTGTGTAAAGGTATGTACAGCACAGAAACAACTGGATCGATATTAAGGAAGAAGCGTCAAAAATTGCAGCTGTCTTCGCTACTAAAAAAATTACTACGTTTTACTCATACAGTCCCTATCACTGCTGCTAAAAGTATTCAGCAGTTGTTTTTCCTTTCCCCAGGGTTTTCTTAAAATAAATGGAAAAGTAATCTTTATTGACAGATTTTGATTGTTCTTTATGGTGATTTCAGAGGTTCCTGTCTAAAGACTGGGTCTGATAGCTGATGGAATATTAAACTGATGACAGAGGCTGATAACTTCTCTGATAGCAGTACTAAAAATGATCAAGTTTTCCCTGCCATTCCAAGCTACTCCAATTTAGAAATAAACATCCACAATAAAAAAGGGTGGGGCAAGTAAATGAAGACATGTAAATTAAGATATGGGAGTATAGATGTAGATGTGGTTATGACATCTTTATTAATCTAAGCTGTATTTTATATCACTCAAAAAAACGATGTCTATTGTTAACTCTACAGCCAAATAAAGTCTGTAGAGTAAAGGCCCGACCCACTCCACATGACATAAGAAAGATGCCAGCAGTTAAAGTCTGTCAATAAATGTAACATAATAATGCCATCTGGCATCACAAAATAAAATCTAAGTTTAAAAAATATATATAGGTCTTCCCTGGTGGCAGAAGAGGTTAAGAATCCGCCTGCCATTGCAGGGGATATGGGTTTGGGCCCTGGTCTGGGAAGATCCCACATGCCGCGGAGCAACTAAGCCCGTGCGCCACAACTACTGAAGCCCGCACATCTAGAGCCTGAGCTCCGCAACAAGAGAAGCCACCGCAGTGAGAAGCCCACGCACCACAATGAGGAGTAGTCCCAGCTCGCCGCCAACTAGAGAAAGCCTGCATGTAGCAACGAAGACCCAACACAGCCAAAAATAAATAAAAATAAATTTATTAAAAATAAAAATATATATATATTTGTTTTTCCTGTTTGAGTCAGTGAGTTCCTAGTAAAGGTTTCCACTAGGATCCACTCTAAAATTGAACTATCTTGAGCTCTCTAACTTCTGAAAAAAAGAAAAATTCCCCTCTAAAATAAATCATACACTCTTCAAAAACAGGACACTGTCTTCCCTATTTAGTCTCTCCTCTCTATATTTCCCTGAGACCTAGGTTCTGCATCACTACAGCCAACTCTCTAAAACAGAATATAAATAGCCCTAGAAAAATACTGAACATTAATTCTTCTGTAAAAAAGTTACTAATATAACTCTGTTTATTTTATGAACAACCCAGGTGGTATAAGAAAGGCACTGTTTTGATGTTGAGAGTTAATAAGTAAAAGGACCAAAGAATTTTTTGTTCAGCTCTTCCCAGCTTAGCTACAAAGAAACAGAACAAAATTTGTCACCTCGTGTTACCTAGCATTTTTAGCCTGGCAAGGACAAACAATAGACAGTAAATTCTCATCCCCTGATGTCTGTTTTGTTCATTGGGGGTAAAAGAACTAGATCTGCAGCAACTATAGGCAAAACGAGCTTCCCCAAAACATCCAGAGATGTTCTCCCACGGCTGTCAGATTTGCTTTTCACATAGTCCACGCTCAGTGAATTATGTGCCTAGGCCTACTCACACACCCAAATCAGCATTTCCCACATTATGTTCCTATCCCTGCCTCTTACCCTCAACACTAGTAACATGAGATGCTCAGAAAACAAAAGCTGGTGGGGGGGGGGAGGGATTGGGAGAACTAAATAATATTGGAAAATACTGCACACCTTATGCCCTTCCCAGAGATTCACAAGCCATATTAGAATACAAAGACTGGAAAAAAAAAAAAAAAAGAATACAAAGACTGGGAAAAGTTCTGCAGTAAAATCACTTAATCTAACATTACTTGGATTTAAGATAAAGGAAACTTTAACATACATGTATAACTCAGTGGAAAACACTTGAAGAAATGTTTATCCACATTCCAGGAACAGGATAGATAGTTATTTGGATGTCGCTGCCAAAGAAATCAAGTCTGGTGAGAGATAGGCAAGCACATAATTATAAAATAGAGAAATACTAAGAGAAGACTTTACCAAGTGACACAATGGCACAATTTACTGCTCTACAGAAAAAGAGTGAGGGGTGGGGAGGGCTTTATAGTGATTTCACAGGAGGACAATTTCAAGCAGAATCTTGTGGGAGTGGGAGTTTCTAAGGTGAAGAATAAGAATCCACAGAGAAAGAACTTTCAAAACAGCTCTTATCTTTCCCTCCAAACCTGTGCCTCTATCATCCCCTGCAATCTCAATAAAAATGACTATTATCCACACTCAATTCAATCTCGAAATCTAGGAGTCATCCCTGACATCCCTTTCCTTCATATTCCACATCTAATCCATCTCTCACTAAATCCTACCAACTCAAGCTACAAAATAATTCTTCAATCCATTTAGTTCTCTCCACCTTCAGTCCTAACACCCTGGTCCAGACTGCCATCATCTCTCCCCTGAACAGCCTAATGAGTCCATACAACATCCTATTTAGTCTATTGATTTCTACCTTGTACCCCACAATGTTTTCTCTATAAAACAGCCAAAGTCACCATTTTCAAATATTAATCTGAACATGTAACTACACTCTTCACCCCATTCTTAAAACCCCTCACCCCTTATTTGGATAAAGTACAAAAACACTGTAAACTGTAAGGCCTCTGCCTACCTCTCCTTCATCATAGTTGCTGCCTCTCCCTCTGGTTCACTAACCTCCAATCACCCAGACCTCTTTAGAAATTTCTGATTATTCCTCCCTGCTTCAGGCCCTAAGGACAAGGTGTTCCCCCTACCCAAAACAAACACCCTCCTCTCAACTCCCCAGTTTTCTAGTTAATTCCTATTAATTCTTCAGGTCTAAGCTGAAAAGTCACTGAAACTCAGGTAGAACTTTCCTGACCTTCTAGATTAGATTAGATGCCCATTTCTATCCACTCACAGCACTTTTCCTAACATTTTTTCCTCAATTACCATTATGCTATCATACGGGTTTTCATTTGGTATCTCGTTTCCCAACCCCGTGAAACTGTAAGCTCTATTAGGACAAGGATCAATTTAATCTTGTTCACCACTGTATCTTCATGTCCTAATAAGGGCACATAAAATAGGTATTCAGTAAGTGTTAAAAGCGAGGCAGTAGACAAGAAAGGAAAACAGTATGTGCAAATAAATGCTGGCACACAACATACAGGTGTGAGGACGGCAAGAGATGGGATCCTGTTCCTAGGAAATTGAGACCTTTTCTCCTCCTTCTGTTTGTTCAAGCATTCGTTTTACAGTATATATTACAAAAGCAACAGGAAATTTCCACATTTTCCAAATTTGCTATTTCATTCTAATACTAGCTTTTTTTTGAAAAACCACACTCACTCCCTGAAGACTCTGATACTCCCATCTAATCCATCTTCCATCCTGTCAGAATGACTTCTCTAAGATGCCCCGGACCATGTTACTCCCTCCACCCCAAATCCTACAATAGCTACATCACCTCCACTAGCAATCTGCACCCAGGGAGAGGGAGGATGGGGTCAAATTCTGAACAAATTTGTGACTGTCCAGTTGAGAGATGAGGAAGTCTTGAACCAGATCAGTGAGGAGAAGCAGCGGATGTTCAAGACATTCTGGAACAAAGAGAACTTTCTTTCTGCATGGCCAACATAACCACAGCTTCCCCGGAGTATTTTGGCAAAGAAAATAAAAGCAAATGTTAATTGCAAAAATTTGGGCTGTTTTAAAAATTGGTTATGGGTACTTAAGAAACTTTCCAAGGTTTTAAAACCAAACTTCTGTCTTATTATTAGTATATAGAGTACCGCAGACTTTAGTAATAAATTTGCCCCTGGAAATGAAACTGCTAAGAATTCACACATACGTGATGTTTCTCTAACTGTAGGTTAAAGAACTAAGAATACAGGTCTCAGAACTCAATCCTCAGATCTACTTAAATTGAATCATGGAGGTCAAACTTGAAAATCTGCACTTTTAACAAATCTCCTCAGTGATTCCTATGCTCAAACTTAAGAACCACTGAAATGCAGATTATCTGTCTGTAGCAGACAGCCACTAAAAGAGACATTGTGTGAAGTGTATGGAGCCTTGGGAAACATCCAAGTTCAATCAAGTTAAGAAAAGTATACGATGGGACTTCCCTGGCAGTCCAGTGGTTAAGACTTCGCCTTCCAATGCAGGGGGTGAGGGTTCGATCCCTGGTCGGGGAGCTAAGAGCCCACATGCCTTGGGGTCAAAAAACCAAAACATAAAACAGAAGCAATATTGTAACAAATTCAATAAAGACTTAAGAAAAATAAAAAAGTATATGCTCAGGAATGGAATACAAAATCTAGAATCTAGTCAACCTTACTGTAACATGACTACCTCAAGTACTGATGGAACAAAAAGTTAGTATGCAGGAAGCATTTAAAAGACAGAAGGGTAGACTAAGAACTTGCAGCATTTACCCAGCTCATATCAACAGGAGATAGGAGGACTTGGACAATACTGTCGGGATTACTCGTATGTGGGACAGAATGGCTCATTTGATCTTTCCAAAGCTTGAAAACTATCTATTTCCCTATGCTCTAATTATAAGCTCCTGAAGGGCTGTTCTATGAATTTAGTGCCTTATTATGAAGAGGTGACTCTTGAACTAGCAGAAAAATAATCAGCCACTGAAATTATATTTCTGTTACATCCATCTCCATGATAAGATGAAACACTGGTATTCCAATCTGTCCAGTAGATTAAAGAGGTTGGTATTCGTGCATTCATTTGGTTGGCATAAATTATCCTCCCATGACAAACAGTCCCTGGGAAGACTGGTATAATTTTAGTTCCTGGACATGCATTACTAGAAACTGAAACTTAAGAGGATGTACCCAAACTGTATCCCATGAGAGGCCCTGCTTTACTAAAGTAGTATGTCTCTGACATCTTTTCTTTAATAAAAGCATTCCCCAAGAAGCAGCCGCATAGCACAGGGAGATCAGCTCGGTATGTAGCTGATTCACTTTGTTATAAAGCAGAAACTAACACACCATTATACTCCAATAAAGATGTTAAAAAAAAAAAAGGCATTCCTCAAGACCAAAATGTTTTAAGTAAGTCACGTTACTTACCAAAAATTATATTCTATGTACCTAGCATATAAATCTGCTTTAGAATCTCATGAAACTTTCACAGAAAATATTCATATTCAATATTTCAACAGAAACAGGAGAAATACTTCTCAACTGCTGCACTTTGGCCATTTGGCTTTCTCTTCCACCAATGGTCTGGTTTTCTGATATCTATTTTCAATTAATAAGCAGAATGTAGTTTTTGGTCCAGTAAATGGACAAAAAATCTCTGGATGTAGAGACGACTTAAGGCTAAAGGAGCCTTGGACTTCCCTGGTGGCACAGTGGTTAAGAATCCACCTGCCAATGCAGGGGACACGGGTTCAACCCCTGGTCCAGGAAGATCCCATATGCCGCGGAGCAACTAAGCCCGTGCGCCACAACTACTGAGCCTGTGCTCTAGAGCCCACGAGCCACAACTACTGAAGCCCGTGCTCCTCAACAAGAGAAGCCACTGCAATGAGAAGCCCGCACACCACAACAAAGAGTCGCCCCCGCTTGCCAAAACTAGAGAAAGCCTGCGCACAGCAACAAAGACCCAACACAGCCAAAAATTAAAAATATAAATAAATAAATAAATAAATTTATTTTAAAAAAAAAGCTAAAGGAGACTTGGAAGACAAGGGCCAAATAAGAAACCTGCAAAGCCTAGTTAAGCATGGAAGGTTTGTCCAAGATAACTCTTCCCCAGGAGGTTCCGTTTCCTGCAGCTTATGCGGGGAAAACAAAAGCCCACTAGCCATGCTGTGCTGCTAAAACTGCTTGGACCTCACCTCTGAGCTGCCACGTCTCTGCTGTCAATCCAGCAGCTCCAGGGCACTCCTGGCCCAATACTTCCACTCCAAGCCTGACCCTTTCCATCTTAGTTTTACAAGGAGCTCAGAAATAAGTCACTCTGGGGATTTCTTTTTAAAAATGGATTATGAAGCATGTCTCCCTTAAGAAAAAAAAACTGGCTATAAGTCAAGATAGTCAGATTCCAGCCTAGGTTGTTTTACTCTGTGACCTTGGACATTTCACTTATCTGAGTCTCATTTACATAATGAGAGATTTGAACTAGATGAAAGGTTTCAAATCTCTGGGGGCAACAGCATTCCTTTTTTTTTTTTTTAAATTATTTATTTAGGCTGCACCAGGTCTTAGTTGCGGCAGGATCTTCGTCGTGGCTTGTGGGAGCTTTAGTTGCGGGATCTCGGCATGCGGGATCGTTTTTAGTTGTGACACACGGACATCTTAGTTGCAGCATGAGGGCTTCTTAGTTGCGGCATGCATGTGGCATCTAGTTCCCCGACCAGAGATCAAACCCGGGCCCCGTGCATTGGGAGCGTGGAGTCTTACCCACTGGACCACCAAGGAAGTCCCAGCATTCCTTTTATTACACAAAACTCTTACATAAAACCCCATTTGTTCACTTCTTTCCAATTCCACTGCCATCATCCTATCCTAAAGCACCATCATCTCTTGCCTAGACTACTACCATCATTCCAATGTAGACAACCCACTTCTCTCACTCTACAACAGCCAGAGTACTCTTAAAAACATAAAACTGATCACTTGACCATGCTTTAAAACATTCATAGATTTCCTCTTGTACTTGGACCAAGTTCAAAATTCTTACCAGGAGCTAAAGCCCAGCAAGATCAGATTTCCTTCCTTCCTCCAACCTCATCTTAATGCACCCTCCCTTCTCTCCCACCAAGCTCAGCCATTGGGGCTCTATATACTTCCTCAAACAAAGCCCTTTCTTGCCTCAGGTGCCTCTCCCCTCCCCCACCACTCCTTTTTAATACAGCTTTATTAAGAAATAATTTACTTATTATACAATTCATCCTTCTAACCCATTAGCAGTCACTCCCCATTTTCCTTGAACCCTCTCAGCCCTAGGCAACCACTAGTCTACTTTCTGTCTCAATAGATTTGCCTATTCTGGACATTTCATAAAAGTGAAATCATCCAACATGTGATCTTTTCTAATTGCCTTCTTTCACTTAGCATAATGTTTTCAAGGTTTATCAATGTTGTAGCATTTATCAGTACTATGCTTCAAGCCTCTTAAAATAGCTGTATTATGATGTCTGGAATTTCCTTTAAAATATTCTAAGGGAAAAAAGGAGGGGGAACATATGAAACACGATTGGCAAAAATGTTGATAATCATTGAAGCTAAGTGATGGGTACACAGTTCATTAAACAATTCTATTTTTGTGCATGTTTGGAAATTTCCAAAATAAAACATATATTTAAAGATAAATAAATCTTTCTATCCTTTCCATCCTTTGGGTTTGAGCTTAAATAACCATCCTACCTTAAAGGGACCCTCCCATTTTTCCTGCCTAGTACTTATCACAACTTTTGAGTATAAAAATGTTTGTTAATACTGATGTATTACCTCTCTCTCCCCCACTACAGTGAACACTCAGTAGAGAGACAGCTAGGGTCTAGCACCTCATCCAACCCATAATGGGCAAGCAAACATTTAATGAATGAAATTAGGGTGGACAGCCCAGAACCCCTCCTTCATTATTAGTTTAGGCTCCTTGCAGAGCAACTTCTTGCAAAAGTGAAAAATTTTCCTATTACTATAAGCAGCAATACTTCAGACACTATAGCTATGAACACTCAGATATTTCCTCAGCTGTTCATGTTTCACTCTGGGACCATCCATTCCTTTAGACAAGAAAGCTCACATAACCACAGTTTGAATTAGCAGGATGGCATGTTTGTACCATGGTTCTCACTGATACAGCTGATCTCTCCTGCCTTGGGCAGGCTTTTGGCAGAAAGACCTAACTCCAACTTGATACACAAGTTTGTTTTATTGGATTCTTAGAACCTTTTTTATTGACTAAATCATCCATTAATTTCAATAGTTTTTATGGATTAAATATACACAGAAGTACATTTTACAATAGTAACACCAATCCACAGTAAATCCAACAGTAAAGTGACTCCAATCATTCTTTCCATTTGCTCATTCACATTACTTAAAAAGATCTTGCATATTTTCCTGGCTGCTCTTTAACTAAGAAATTCTGTTAAACATCTAAAGCACTGGCATAGCCAACATCTCTGTTTATGGACAAAAGTCTCCCAGAGACCATAAAAACTCATGTGAAATGAAAACACAACATTTATTTTAATCAAGTGTGCTGTTTAATGTGTAGGCAAAGATCATGTATGACACTAGTTATCAGGCTAGTTTCTAACAGGGGCTGCAGCTGCATAGGAAAACAAAGCAATCTACAGATTCAATGCAATCCCTATCAAACTACCAATGGCATTCTTCACAGAACTAGAACAAAAAATTTCACAATTTGTATGGAAACACAAAAGACCCCAAATAGCCAAAGCAGTCTTGAGAAAGAAAAATGGAGCTGGAGGAATCAGGCTCCCAGACTTCAGACTATACTACAAAGCTACAGTAATCAAGACAGTATGGTACTGGCACAAAGACAGAAATATAGATCAATGGATCAGGATAGAAAGCCCAGAGATAAACCCACGCAAATATGGTCACCTTATCTTTGATAAAGGAGGCAAGAATATACAATGGAGAAAAGACAACCTCTTCAATAAGTGGTTGGGAAAACTGGACAGCTATATGTAAAAGAATGAAATTAGAACACTCCCTAACACCATACACAAAAATAAACTCAAAATGGATTAAAGACCTAAATGTAAGGCCAGACACTATAAAACTCTTAGAGGAAAGCATAGGCAGAACACTCTATGACATAAATCACAGCAAGATCCTTTTTGACTCACCTCCTAGAGAAATGGAAATACAGACAAAAATAAACAAATGGGACCTAATGAAACTTCAAAGCTTTTGCACAGCAAAGGAAACCATAAACAAGACGAAAAGACAACCATCAGTATGGGAGAAAATATTTGCAAACGAAGCAACTGACAAAGGATTAATCTCCAAAATTTACAAGCAGCACATGCAGCTCAATAACAAAAAAACAAAAAACCCAATCCAAAAATGGGCAGAAGACCTAAACAGACATTTCTCCAAAGAAGATATACAGATTGCCAACAAACACATGAAAGTATACTCAACATCACTAATCATTAGAGAAATGCAACTCAAAACTACAATGAGGTATCATCTCACACCAGTCAGAATGGCCATCATCAAAAAATCTATAAACAATAAATGCTGGAGAGGGTGTGGAGAAAAGGGAACCCTCTTGCACTGTTGGTGGGAATGTAAATTGATACAGCCACTATGGAGAACAGTATGGAGGTTCCTTAAAAAACTAAAAATAGAACTACCATATGACCCAGCAATCCCACTCCTGGACATATATATACCTGGAGAAAACCATAATTCAAAAAGAGTCATGTACCACAATGTTCACTGCAGCACTACTTACAGTACCCAGGACATGGAAGCAACCTAAGTGTCCAATGATAGAGGAATGGATAAAGAAGATGTGGCATATATATACAATGGACTATTACTCTGCCATAAAAAGAAATGAAATTGAGTTATTTATAGTGAGGTAGATGGACTTAGAGTCTGTTATACAGAGTGAAGTAAGTCAGAAATAGAAAAACAAATACTGTATGCTAACACATATATATGGAATCTAAAAAAAAGAAAAAATGGTTCTGAAGAACCTAGGGGCAGGACAGGAAGAAAGATGCAAATGTAGAGAATGGACTTGAGGACACAGGGAGGGGGAAGGGTAAGCTGTGACAAAGTGAGACAGTGGCATGGACATATATACACTACCAAATGTAAAATAGATAGCTAGTGGGAAGCAGCCACATAGCACAGGGAGATCAGCTCTGTGCTTTGTGACCACCTAGAGGGGTGGGATAGGGAGGGTGGGAGGTGGACGCAAGAGGGAGGGGATATGGGGATATATGTATACGTATAGCTGATTCACTCTGTTACATAGCAGAAACTAACACACTATTGTAAAGCAATTATACTCCAATAAAGATGTTAAAAAAAAAAACTTGTGAAAGAACACTCTGCAAAGAAGAGGTTAAGATTCTTTGCTGTCATTTTGATTCCACAAGGGAAATCAACTTTTGTCTACTGAAACCCATCTCTAAAATAAAAGTGGGTATCAATGGGAAATATAATTGAATATTTTAAAACTTTATGTACAATCAAGATTCATTTTCAAATCCTATTCTTTCACATCTAATTCTCCTTCTTTCCAACTGCTACTGCTTCAACTGTACTACTGGAAGCGCTTGATTTGCCAAAGAGTCTACCCTCCAACACTTGATTCCCCATCCAAGCTGTCAACTGATGCCCAAGTTCTCTCCTGTTTTCATTACTTGTATCATGAAACTCTCTTTCTAAAGCCTGACATTATCCATGTCAAAAACCATTCATCAGGGCAGCACAGACCATCTCACTGCCAACTTCTCCTCTCCAGCTGGCCCCCACTACATCCACTCACAGACATATTCTCCAAGCATCTGGTCATGCCAATCTCACCTCAAAGCTTTCTTTTTTTTTTTTTTTTTTTGCTGTACGCGGGCCTCCCACTGTTGTGGCCTCTCCCGTTGTGGAGCACAGGTTCGGACGTGCAGGCTCAGCGGCCATGGCTCACGGGCCCAGCCGCTCCGTGGCACGTGGGATCTTCCCGGACCGGGGCACGAACCCGTGTCCCCTGCATCGGCAGGCGGACTCTCAACCATTGCGCCACCAGGGAAGCCCCAAAGCTTTCTTTTAAGTTGAATCAGATACCTGGCGTGCTTTGCTTCCTACTCCTCTTCCATCATCCAAATAGTTCCTAAAATTCTACCTATTCCAGGAAGCTTTTCCAGGAGAGGTGAAAGATTTCACTGCCTAATTTTTGCTGATAGATCTCAAAACTGTCACAGATAGTTCTCTTTGTCCTCTCTTCCTAAAATGTTTACCAACATGTATGTAAAGCACAGAATATGAGTTACAGTTAACACACATCAGCAGGTTCACTTTTTATGCTTTTGGAGAAAAGTCTAAATTTTGTTTGGAGGAGAGAAATCAAGCATTAATATAATCCCTGATCACACAAATAAATGGCATGAGGAAATCTGCCAGATCATCAAATTTATACTATGTAATGCTGGCCCAGATGAGTATATTTCAAGCAATGAGAGTGGATATGAGGTACACCTGCTCCATCCCATATGACTTTGTCACTACATTTTAGAAAGATGACTCTTGTTTTTCAACTTTACACACACACACACACACACTCTCTCTCTCTCTCTCTCTCTCTCTTGCCGTTATCTTCTTCATCTACAACTATCAAATTGCAGACTTATGAAGAGCAGTGACCAGGTCATTCTAGGCAGTGTTTAGTACTTGATGCAAAGATGATCATGGCTTCTGAAAACGATTAAGTCAAACCTTACAAATAAAGATGGGGAAGGCAACGCAGAAAGAGGAAGAGTAAATATTTTTTCAGGAGTTTAGAAACTACAGGTGATCTTATATTCTTGATGTCCAGTATTTAGTATACTGTGATTTTTAAATATAAAATAATTTTGAAAAAATATAATGCCAAACTCTGGTCTGCATAGATATGGGATTTTACTTCCAAACAATCCTCATCAAAAAGCATTTAATAAGTGCTAACTATATGTAGGTCACAGTGTTAGGCACAAGAGACAACTGTCCTCAAAGAACCTATCTCCAGTTGAAGAATCAGGGCATACAGAAAAGACAGAAAGAACGTAAGGCAACAGAAGCAGAGGAAAACACTGCCTGTAAGGCCACTGGGCAAGGCTTCCTGGAAGGGGTTAGGCTCGAGTTAGGCTTGAATGCATGAACTAAAGATAGGTTTTAGTTAAGTAAATGAGAGGAAAGGTGGACAGTATTTGCAATAGCTAGAGAGTTGGAAAGCACAGGGACTGGTCAGAGGAAGGTGAGGGGGGAAAAATGGAGATGATGAGGCTGGTGAAACAGGGAGAAGCCAGATGATAGGGATCCTGAATGGAGAACAAGGGTGAGAAGGACAAAGTGGTGTTTCAGAGACATGAAACAATAGAATGGAAAGGGAGGGTTAAGCCCTGAGAAACTAGAAGGAAAATACTGACAAGATCTGGTGATTGATCGGTGCCTAAGAAGAGTATAGTCCCTGTTGTCTACCCGCCAGGTATGTCCTTCTCTATTCCTTCCCGAGAGCCATCAATTTCCTAGCAATAATAAAAAAATACATGTTACAAAATGATTTCTAGTAATATTATTTTCTACACTTGAAATTGTAAAATTATATGATTAACAAATGTTAAATGGTCTTTATTTCCATGGTTAAAAAGTAATCAACTATACAAATGTTTTTCTTCACCACCACATGAGAACAAAACTGACGATATGATTCCATCATGATAGAAGGTTTCATTGGTAACTCAAACACATATTAGGTTCTGCCAATATTCACCTATTCAACAAACATTTACTGTGGAATAAATACTCTGAATTTAATATTATTATCTTCAGGACTCAATTACAGAGTCAGAGACAGCCTGATGAATGATAAACATCCCCAATAAGTAGCCAAAAGACAAAGGTTCTGGACTTGGCTCTGACTTTGAGATCTCACAGTTGGGGAAATTACTTCATCTCTCCCAACTTCTGCAAATGAGCACCAAAGCAACTGACATCTATGGAATGCTTTCAGTTTTCATGGATAAGTTTTCCTCTCCCATATTTTATACCATAACTCACTGACTAACATTCTTGAAGTTGGAAAAGACTGGTTTTATTACTTCATAATTTACAGATGAGGATACCAGATGTTAGTGATAAAGCAGTGATTCCAACCTAAGTCTTTGACCCTAAACCCCATACTCTTTCCACTACATTAGACTTACCCTACCTACTTCATAAAATTATTTGAACAAATTACAGATATGGAAATGCTTTAGAAAGGTTACAGCAATACACAAATGAAAGCAATATTATTTTGTTTGGCTGTGGCCAGGAGAGAATGCAAGTTTTATGGGGCTTAGAGCCTACACAAGTTGAGGCTCTCTCTTTAAGAAAAAGAATACAATGATATGGTAAAAATCTTGGAGGGGACCCATGAAAGTGAGGATACCTGAAACTTAACTTTCATTTAGCTTCAAGGTAGATCTGCCTCTGGATGTAACACAAAAAAAATTCACCAGCCAACCTACTAAGATAAAGAATTGCCCTCTAAAACCTAACTTCTGTCTTCTAAGTAGTGTGAAAAGAACAGAACAGAACAGTGGGCACAGAACAACAACAACAAAATACGTATGCTTGGCCTTTATTCCCTCAAGATCATTCACAATAAACCATATATCAAAAACTTCCAGTTATAAATAGTCTTTGCTATGTCTTTATTAGGATTAAAAGAACAAATTACCTACTAACGAAAAATAATTATAATGAAAGTGACAGAATTATTTCACTAAAATAATTAAGCTAGAACATCATACCACACAATAATTATTGTTTTACACACACACGGGTATAAACACGCACACACTCATATTTACTCACAATTTGGCAAGCAAAAGATCTCATTAAAAAAAAATTTACCTCGTCTTCGCCCATAGCTCCTGGCTGCATGTAAACACAGAAGAAAACCATGGGTATTTTTATCAAAATGGTGAATTTAGAAATAAAAAAATATTCACACAAGCCTTTTCTAAGTATTCTCAGAATCAATCTGGAGAGACTGTTCAACTTGACTACAGACATATTATATTAAAAAAAACCTTTATGAAGCACAAGTTAAATCACAATCTTAAAGAGAAATTCAACTGGATGTGGCAGCCACTGGAAAAGATACAATGGGTGCTTAAGTTTCACAAGTCTTATAAGGATTTACATTGTGGCCCATTATCTATATCAGATATAGACAGAGTTCTTTAAAATTTTTTTCTGATTTATAAATCTTCATTTGAACTATATGTTACCACCAGACATCACTTTAAAGATAAAACCATTCATTCTAAATAAAATCTGCAGCGTGCGGTGGTCATTCTAAATTTCTTCACACACACACACACACACACACACACACACACACACACACACACACACACTTCAGAGTCCCCTGAAAACTGTATAGAAATTTTATACACAATTAGCTGTTGCTTTACAAAATGTATTTCTGTAAAATTTTCAGTGACATTTCTCTTAGCCTCCTCAGTTACTTTCCATACAGTATTACAAATGCAGGGAAAACAATATATTTTTCATCTAGAAAGTGAACTGAAAAAGTAGAAAGGGATTAGGCAATGGGTACATCCCAGGCTATGCTGAAGAAGAGAGCACTTTAAAGATTTTCTTCCCCCTCAAAACTCAAGGCCCACAGAATGCATTGTTACAATGTTTAATAAAGCTAGACTGTGGCATCATACATATATTGCTAAGAGATCCTGTCATCTAAAATGACTTTCAAAGCGCAAAGTTTTTCAAATTTGAAACCCCGAGTTCTGTAAAAAATAAATGAGAACTCTAATCCATTTTTTAAAGGCATGAAATGTTATAACATTAAATTTAAACTAAAAAACAAGGATAATTTGGGGTTACATTCCCAGGATAAGGTAGAACTAAATAAAACTACTTCTCTCCTAGGAAAAGAATTCAGACTTTTCAGGTAGAAAGTTGAAATACTAGTTGGCCAACCTCATCTTCTTGTAGTTTCCATTTTTCTTCAGACATCGTACTCACCCCACTGATAAACCTTTGGCCTCTTCACTTTCCCATGACACAAATATTATAAAGTATTATCCAGCTTAAAAAGGATTATTCAATCCCTACTTACTCCCTAACTCTGTCCCTCGGTATAACTCTCAACGAAAAACACCTTTTCTGAATTTACATAGCAATTACTGTTTGCATCACTTACAAAGGGAATGCATTCTAAAATAAAATTTTAAGGAACTTTTACACTTTTCATTATTTGGAACCTGAAATTCATCTTCCCAGAATAATAAATGGTAGTTTCCTAGCTGGGTCCCCCACAAAAGCCTACTTCACTTATAATAACATGGGTGAATTAACACTAATAGACAACACTTAAAAAAAGAGATGAAAACCAGTTTTGATGTCCCACCATTTATTTTTGTCCTTCTCCCATCCCCAATGATGTCATGCTGTCCAACACCCCCCAAGGCAAAACCTCTATTTAGAGAGAAAATCAAACATTCTGTATTTCAAAATTACTCATTTCTCTCCCAAACACCACATTCCTATTCTTTCATTATATCTGATTTCTGGCCAGATACTCAATAAAAAAGAATCTGATTACGATACTAAGGTACAAATGACTCATCAGACCTTAACATCCCTAAAGGATAAACGAAAATGCTGTTCACTCAAGTCTTCAACTGCAAACCATTCAGGTAATAGAGAACACAAAGTGCATAGACCCAGACAGGCATGGGGGCGGGGAGCAGCACCCCGAACTGGGGATGGGGTAGAGCTGCAAAAGGCATACTTGGGAGTTGTTTTTTGGGTTTTTGTTTGTTTGTTTGCCTTGGAGGAGGTTTTATTTATCTCTCACATTGAAGCTGCAAAAATACATCAGTATTTCACAGTTACTTGGGAGTTATAATCAAAGCTTCCTTAAAACAGTTCATGATTTTTATAGATTCTTCTCTTTTTCCCATTTCTAATCGAAGACAGAAAATTGGTTCATGTCAGTCTGCAGGCTCTGATAATATGGAGGCAAAGATGGAATATGGAATAGGCAGCCAATTTAAAGTAGTGATCTTGGGCTTCCCTGGTGGCGCAGTGGTTAAGAATCTGCCTGCCAATGCAGGGGACACGGGTTTGAGCCCTGGTCCAGGAATATCCCACATGCCCCGGAGCAACTAAGCCCGTGCACCACAACTACTGAGCCTGCGCTCTAGGGCCTGCGAGCCACAACTACTGAGCCTGCGTGCTGCAACTACTGAAGCCCGTGTGCCTAGAGCCTGTGCTCTGCAACAAGAGAAGCCACTGCAATGAGAAGCCCGCGCACAAGGAAGAGTAACCCTCACTCTCCACAGCTAGAGAAAGCCTGTGCACAGCAACGAAGACCCAACGCAGCCAAAAATAAAATAAATAAATAAATTTACATAAAAAAAATTTGCTCATGAGGGCCATTTGCAAATAGACTAATTAGAATCAAACTCTTCCCTAAGGGAGAGATAACGAAGAGAACACCAAGGAGAGAAATTTGGGAGCACAAAAGTAGTGCTTTCCCCTGAGAACAAATATGACTTTTAAACAAGAAAGGCTATTGAATATATAAACTTAGCATGAGCCAGCACAAAACAATCCCACATAGAAAAAAAGGAAATAATGTGACTAATTCTGGGTATATAATATATTCTATGCTAGTACAGATTTATACCAGATATGCCAAGATACGATATACTTTCAAAGTCCAAGAACTACTTCCTCCAAGAACTTTAATTCTTTATTATCAATCATCATCATTACAGATAAAATTCTTTTTACTGTTTCATTATGTATTAAACAACTTTAGACCTCATAAAAAATTACACTCAATTTCTAGAAGTCAAGGTAGTAGTTACCCTTGGCTAGGGGTATTAACCAAAAGGGAACCTGAGGGGAGGTTCTGGGGTATTGGTAACGTTTTGATCTTGATCTAGGTACTGGTTAATTTGTGTTCAATTCCGTGATAATATATCAAGCTACAGTATATATTTATGATCTGCACACTATTTGGTATATAATTATACTTTAATAAAAAACAAAATATTACAAACATTTTAGACCGATTCACTGGGATAAAAGGTTATAAGATTAACGTAGAAGGTCCAAAATGCTAACATTTTTGTAGTCTTTAAATCATAAACCTGAATAATCCAAAACTGAAAAAAATTAGACTTATTTTCAACTCATCAGAATAAATATAAAATGATACATGTACTTTGCAGTGGGATATGCCAGTTACTCTAAAAATAAGTTTACATGATCAATGACTAGTACCTTGTGAATGACACCTCATGTTAATTGTATGGTGTTTGGTTAGGCACAGGAGGCAGCACTGTAAAATGGATCATCTGTTACTCCTTAAGACTTGGCCTGCTCTCAGTTTTACATGGCTGCACTCACACATGTGATTCCCTAAGGGCAACTTACAATCTGATTTTAACATCTAAAGTAAATCTTCAGCTACATGGATTCATCTAAAGTTGCTGATGTTTCTGTAAGCCAAGTAACATCATACACAGATTCTACTACAGAGGTTCAAAAACGCTCGTGCATGGCACAACAGAGAGAGAGAGAGAGAGAGAGAGAGAGCGCTCCATTCTCTTGTGGATCAAAGTAGCACGCACCCATTTCAGGAACTTAAGCACCCTGGGATGCCATACTTATGAAATCAAATGAACAAGATACAGAGATCTTAGTACATTTTACTAACTGGCTTGGAAATATCTGTCAAGGCTGTTAAAAGTTAACTGTAGTAACAAATTGTTAATCACCTTCCTTGCAATAAAATCAGTTTCTTAAAAACACCTTGTAAACTTATTTTTTGAATACCATTTCAGTATACAAAATTAAATTCTATTCGAACATCTAATGGTCCCTTTCAACTTCCATCTAAGGATTAGTCATGCAAAAAATTCTACCTAAGATGGGTTAAGATCTTAAAGTTAGTACAAAAATATCCCCTTTTCCCTAGTTAGACTGTAAATTCCCAAAGCACAGGAGTGATGGAGTTTGTCCCATATATGTCCCTCCTCTATCTTTGTCTTTACAATGGCAGGTGAGATAGTTTTAGCCCAGTAATTTTCAAATCTGGCAAATTATAATTGAAAAGGTCAATTTATTCATAACATAAACTTAGCAGGTAGAAATGATGCTTGAATGGATGGAATACATTTTCATCTACTACATTCCCATAAAGTATTTGGATGTTTTCAAATCCCTTCTTCCCACCCTCTTCTCTTTGACTCTTATCCGTTTTTCTCAGAAAAATCTTTCCATTCCATTTGCAAGCTTAAAAAGTAACATTAACAAGTGGCAAGTATAATACTAGTGTTGCTTACATACTTCATAAAGGAAAAGAAATACCATAAAGTAAAATATAATAACCTGATAATTTACCATGCTCCAGGCATTATATGCTGAATGTTTAATGTTGTCTGTTCTAATTCCCAAAGCAACTACCATAATATATATTTCCAGATGGGCAAACTAAGGTCCAAAGAGAATGACTGGTCCAGGTTATTCAGCTACCTAAACAGCAGAGCTGGGATGGAATCCAGGTCCACACCGGCTCTAAAGCATTTATTCTTTTTCTCGTTTAAGTTAAGGTAGTATGTACATTCAATAAAACTCATCCATTGTAAGTTTACAGTTTGATCCATTTTGGTAATCATACACAGCCATGCAACCGGTACCATCATAAACTAGAACAGTTCATCTCCCTAAAACATTTCCTTGTGCCCTTTCGCTGTTGATCTTATCCCCCAAACCATGGCTCCCGGCAATCATTAGTCTGCTTTCTTAGTTTTGTCCACCCTTTATACAACTTCATATAAATGGAATCAATGTGTTTGACTTCCTTTACTTAGCATAATGTTTTTGAGATTTATCCATGTTATTACATGTGTTAATATTTTGTTTCTCTTTATTGCTGAGTAGTATTCCATAGTATGAAAAAAACCACAATTGATCCATTCACCAGTTATTAGGGACTGAAATGTGTTCCCCCTAAAATTCATACGTTGAAGCCCTAACCCACAATGTGACTATATTTGAAGACAGGGTCTTCTACGAGGGAATTAAGGCTGAATGAGGCCATAAGGGTAAAGCCCTAATCCAACAGGACTGGTGTCCTTATAAGAAGAGGAGATACTAGGAGTGCCCATGCACAGAGAAAAGGCCATGTGAGGTAACAACAAGAAGGCAGCCATCTGCCAGCCAAGAAGAAAGGCCTCACTCTTTCCCGGCTGGAACCATGGAAGGTGCTGAGGAGAAGAAAAAGAAGGTTCCTGCTGTGCCAGAAACCCTTAAGAAAAAGCGAAAGAATTTCGCAGCGCTTAAGATCAAGCGCCTGAGAAAGAAATTTGCCCAGAAGATGCTTCGAAAGGCAAGGAGGAAGCTCATCTATGAAAAAGCTAAGCACTATCACAAGGAGTACTGGCAGATGTACAGAACTGAGATTCGAATGGCTAGGATGGCAAGAAAAGCTGGCAACTTCTACGTACCCGCGGAACCCAAATTGGCATTTGTCATCAGGATCAGAGGTATCAATGGTGTGAGCCCAAAGGTTCGAAAGGTGTTGCAGCTTCTTCGCCTCCGTCAGATTTTCAATGGCACCTTTGTGAAGCTCAACAAGGCTTCAATTAACATGCTGAGAATTGTGGAACCATACATTGCATGGGGGTACCCAAACCTGAAGTCAGTAAATGAATTGATCTACAAGCATGGTTATGGCAAAATCAACAAGAAGCGAATTGCCCTGACGGACGTGTTGATTGCTCGATCTCTTGGCAAATACGGTATTATCTGCATGGAGGATCTGATTCATGAGATCTATACTGTTGGAAAACGTTTCAAAGAAGCAAACAACTTCCTGTGGCCCTTCAAATTGTCTTCTCCACGAGGTGGAATGAAGAAAAAGACTACCCATTTTGTAGAAGGTGGAGATGCTGGCAACAGGGAAGACCAGACTTATAAGAAGGATGAACTAAGGTATCTACCATGATTATTTTTGTAATCCGGTCAGTTAATAAACAGTGACTGCTCTCAAATTGAAAAAAAAAAAAAAAAGAAGAAAGGCCTCAGGAGAAACCAATCCTGCCAACATCTTGATCTTGGACTTCCAGTCTCCAGAACTATGAGAAAACAAATTTCTTTTGTTTAAGTTATCCAGTCTATGATATTTTGTTATGGCATCCCTAGTAAAGTAATACACCAGTCAATGGACATTTGAAGAAAAAAGCCTTTATTCCTAACCACCAAGATAGAAAAGCCAGTATTTCAAACCTGTATAGTCCTTGAAAGTACCCAGAAATTCCCTTTAGGATTCCAAAAACTTATCATCCTCTAAGAGTTTGCTTTTTTTTTTTTTTCAAGAGTTTGCTTTCAGTATCATAATCCAAGATTAATAAAAAGAAACTTCTCACCCAAATTTTCTTTGTTTTATTTCATTATTACTACCATAGCACTATTGTTTTCTATTAATCACTATACTTAAAGCTGTTATTTTATGAATTAAGATCAGAATTTAATAGGTGTTTTTGTGGATTGGTCAGAAAATCTAATTGTCATTAATAACATATGAAACTGCCCTACATTCTAAACAACTGAACTTTTGCAACATTCTGTTTCATTGCTTACAAAATCTTATAGGAAACCTATAGATCTTTAATCAATGTCCCAAACAAAACAGGAATTACTTCTATAACCAACACAAAGATGTTCTCCCTGGTTCTGCTAGAATACGTTAATCAAGAGTTAAGGTAAAAGAATAAGGAGGCTCACTTCAGTCTTTTCCAGTCTTTTCAAACTTTTTTCTAAGTAGCAGAACCCTCTCTCCTCCAACAAATGAACCCCAGCAAATATGAGATATTTATTCCCTGAACAAGGCTGCTCAGGTTGAAGCAGCACAGGGATTCGGAGCTCCACCTGTCAGGTATCCCTCCCCATAGTGGTCCTTAAAGTACCTCCTTGGATGCTGAGGTTCCATAGAACATGACTGGAAAACTGAAGACTCATGCTACATGGTAGGACAATTCTTTCTAGTTAGAAAGTTCTTTCTTATACTTGCCTCACTATTATCCTTCGCCACAGACACCAGCCTTTTATTCGAGGGTCATTACTTTATCTCCTTTCGGTTTTCTTTTCTACAATGAAGTTATATTTAGCTATTCCTCATAAGAAATAGTTTTCCATACCCCACATCATCCTGAATATCCTCTTTCAGATAAACCTAATTTTCCTAATTTTACTTGCCTGTCCAAGCTTCTCATAAGAACAATCAAGGCCCTTTACCATCTGATTTCTAACCACCTTTCAGATCCTCATTCCCACTATTCCATACATCAGATCCATATATTCCAGTCACACCAATTCAACCCACTCCTCTGATAGTATCATTAAAATATAATCACCTATCCAGTTAACATAAGGATCTAGATACCCACATGTGTTTTTTTGTGTTCTTTTTTTTTTTTGCGGTATGCGGGCCTCTCACTGTTGTGGCCTCTCCCGTTGCAGAGCACAGGCTCCGGGCGCGCAGGCTCAGCAGCCATGGCTCACGGGCCCAGCCGCTCCGCGGCATGTGGGATCTTCCCGGACCGGGGCACAAACCCGTGTCCCCTGCATCGGCAGGCGGACTCTCAACCACTGCACCACCAGGGAAGCCCCCACATGTTTTAACATCTGTTCTTCTCTGCTTCCTAGGAAACTCCTAATCCCCTTTTCCATTTCCATCCACTATTATTTTTCCAATCTTGTCCAAAATGGTAAATCCAAGGCTTCACTATAGCATCTTGTAGTGTCCATGCACACCTAGTATTAATTTCTGAACTACATTTACCATGTAGGTTACTAATTAAATCTCTCAATATGTGACATGTTATCAAAGTAATCACTTCAGAACTTCCAGGTTCATGACTTAAATTTCTCATTAAAACAGAGAAAGATCATTTAAAATTTGTATGTCTGACAAGATTTCTCTGGAAATAAACCTAGGTAAAGAATCTCTGCATGGGGACTTCCCTGGTGACGCAGTGGTTAAGAGTCCGCCTGCCAATGCAGGGGATGCGGATCCAATCCCTGCTCCGGGAAGATCCCACATGCCAGGAAGCAACTATGCCCCTGTGCCACAACTACTGAGCCTGCACTCTAGAGACAGTGAGCCACAACTTCTAAGCCCACATGCCTAGAGCCCATCCACCGCAACGAAGACACAATGCAGCCAAAAGTAAATAAATAAATTAAAAAAAAAAAAAAAAGAATTTGCCTTCTAATGCAGGGGTCGTGGGTTCGATCCCTGGTCGGGGAACTAAACTTCCACATGCGGCGGGGCAACTAAGCTTGCGCACTCTAGAGCCCATGTGCCACAACTAGAGAGAAGCCTGCCCGCCGTAACCAAAGAGCCCGTGCACCGCAACGAAAGATCCCACGTACTGCAGCGAAGGCCCTGCATGCCGCAACTAAGACTCGATGCAGCCAAATAAATAAATAAATATTTTTTTTTTAAAAAAAGAATGTCTGCATATACTGCTATCACTGGGTGGAGAGAGTGGGCATGCATGTGCATTTGTTTCAGCTGGTGCCTATGCAACCTCATACCTGTGCCCTAATAGTATTCCACTGAGAGTAATTAATTACCACCTTACCTTTATCTCAGTAGCACATTGCTAAATGACACACTAACTGCCCTCCTGAAAAGCAAGAAAATCAAGCAAAGTTCTACGGATCCTAATCACATACCAGAATATTTTATATTTTACACAGACCAGTCTGTCCAAACCAGGTCTGAAAATGCCTACTCCATGCACCCAGATATCTGGCATATGTTCACTATACCAAAGTCTTCACTATGCCAAGGTGTCTTGTGGTCTCCTCAAACTTTAAACACTCAATTTTTAGATTGTTTAGGACAGCCAATACTTGCTAACCCTACATGTCTGAGCCCCCAGATAATGTAGGAAATTATACAGAGGGGAGAGAGCGGGAACAAAACAGGTGCCGTTGTGCCCAGGCCCCTTAGTCAGCCTCCTCGTCTCCTCCCTACCAACAAGGCTCCTCTCATGTGGGAAGGAGGGCTCCTTCATGGAGCAAAGTTGTGGAAAGGAATGGACCTGAGAATTTGGGATGAACTCTGGCAACACAGAGGACTGCTCATTCCCCTCACCCATCCTGACCCCTCAAAGACAACTTCCTCTAGTAACCTGGACTTGGAAAAACCTCAGGGAACAATAAAAACAGACCAAGCCTTGAGCAGAAAGAAACAATAGGAGGGAACACACAGCACAATCCTTATACTGTTTGATTCCTTCATGCTCAGATAAAGATAGACACTAGAAAGGGGTAGGGGGGCAGCACTGAATTTCTCAAGAGGTAACTACCTCTAATTGTGGTCTTTTCCACCCACCCCCCTCAACCAGGTTCACTCCCAGACCTATTAAATTACAGTCTCTGGTATGGGGTCACAAGTATTTTCTATTTTGGTTCCTTTTTTTTCTTAATTTAATTTTTTATTTTATATTGGAGTATAGTTGATTTAGAATGTTCTGTTAGTTTCAGGTGTACAGCAAAGTGCATCAGTTACACATATACATATATCCATTCTTTTTCAGATTCTTTTCCCATATAGGTTATTTATTTTGGTTCCCATTTTGATTGTAGAGCCAGGATTAAGAATTACTGCTAACTCAAAAGGAAAAAAAGGGGTCAAATGGGTAGAAGAGGGAAGCATCAGAGACTAGCATTTGTTAGGTATGTATTTCTTGCCAGGTTTGGTAGTGGAGCATTGCACATTTAACCTTATTGTTGGTCAAGAAGGAATTAATGTGTCCATTTAAAATAAAAAATATGGGTAGCTTTCCCAAGGAAACAAACAAATGATGGGTCCAGGATTTAAGCTCAGATATGTTTGGTCCCTCCAAACTACATTATTTCCACTATATTAGGCTGGGAAAACAACAGCAACAACTTTAGTCAGATAACAAAGGTATGTGTGTGTGGAGGCTAACAAAGAAAAGAAGGCAAAAGTTTCAGGTACTTAACTTTCCCTCCAGATCACCGGCATACCAAGTCTTCGTCCAAGTCTCAGATTTCCAGTCTGCATATACTAGAGGCCTGAGGGGCAGTGTGTTAAAATTCCTGCCACTAATAAGGGAGACGTTGTAAAATTAAAACTGATCATTTTCATAAATGCACTAATTCTCTACAATCAATAAAGTATTATTTAGTTAACTGCTACTAAAGGAAACCTGAGTGATCTTTTTGGGAAAACCCAAAAGAGCAGAAATCACTGCTCTTTCGGATTAAAGGACTGGTTAGCAGACTAATCTGTGTGTCCAAGTCATAGATGATTATTTGCTGGCTGTATGACATCAGCAAGCTCCTTTACCTTTTTCAGAAAATGAGGACACTGCCATGTTTTAAACAAGGATGCAATAAAGATGAAAGGAATGACCATGATTCTCTGTTTTCTGTCAAAGTGCCCCAGTAGCAGAAGGAAACAAATCACGAAGCATTCTTAAAACTTGCTGAAATCTAGAAAATCTTTTGAAGTCTCCAGCTTTATCTGAAAAACTGCATTCAGTTTCATATACTGCTCTATCACACAGCCATATTTTGTTTGGATAAGAGAATAATTCTGGGGAGAAATTGGTGCTTAAGGAAAATTTTGACCATGCACTGGCAAACCATTTTAAGCATTACAATGGCAGAGACAGGTGTGTGAAAGCACTTTGTAAACTGTTAATTGCTAGATCCATATATGTTAGTACCATCCTCCAAAAGAAGACGTTAAAACAAATCTTTAGGAAGGAACTAAGGTGGACTAGATATTCTCTAAGGCTGTTATACTGTGCTTTTCACAGTCTCTCTGAGATATCTTTTCCTTTCTTCCAGTCTTCCAGACTGAGTACCTACTCTATGGGCTGGGCATTGCACTGGAAACCAACGAACAGCTATGAAAAGAAGTTCATTCTCTGCCCTCTTGAAGCATACATGTTAAAGTGAAACACTAACATTAAAATAGTTAATTACAAGTGTGATGAGTACTATAAAAGAGAAATCCACGTTCTACTGCTGACACAAGTGGACAAAGCAAACAGGGAGGTCCACAGGAAAAAGGTAACTTTTCAGTTTCCTGCATCTTTATTATTAAGTCGAAGCACCCAAATCCTGACACTTTAGACATATTCACACACACAAAGAACTTCTTCCAAAATCCAGTAAAGTAAATCAAGAATTTCAGAGTTCACTTCTTTACAATATTCAATGCCAGGCCATGTAGACCAGGAATATCACTCTATTTTTCAGGAAAAGAGGATTCATTAAGCATTCAGAGCATAAACAAGGTGACAAGTAATATTAGAAAAATGATTTTCCCAGAGACACTGGATTTGTGTGTGTTAAACTAGTATAAAAATAATATAACCACTCTTAACAATTAAGTATTTAAAGCAAAGGTTATCACCCTCAACCTGGAGGCAGAAGGTTCTGATCCAGAAGGTTCTGGCTCCATCATGTCACCCTAGCCAGTTCACATAGTCTCTTGAACCTCAGCTTCCCCATCTGTAAAATGAGAAGGTCAAGACAAAACAACAATGCCCTTAGGTCCCCTACCATGTTCATGTGCAGCATCTACCCAAAATAATTTGAAATTTGAGTATAGATCATTACATGTCCTTCTGATTACTATTCTGCATTTTTAAGTTAGCCATCATTTACAATATATTCATTCCACAATTATATACTAATTTTACTTCTAAATCTGTTCGGAGAGAAACAGGGATCTTGTCTTCCAAAAGTTCAAAATACTCAAAGACAAAGTCTTTAGTCTGAGAATCTCAAAATAATTCCTTCCCTATCTTATTACTCTGCTAAAAAAAAAAAAACAAAAAACTATTTACTTATATCCACTCATGGTGAGCAGAAATACAATGTACTCTTCAAATTTTGGAAAATTCCGTTTGAAATTCTAGCAAAACTGGCTCTATTCCCATTTTGGCATAAAAGCATCATGTGTTCAGCTCCCTCTCTGCCACTTCCTCTCAGCTGAGCCGCTCCCCAAGGAGATCACTCTCAGCAGAGAATGAAAGGGAGCGGGGAGGGGCAAGAGGAGGCTCAGCAGCCACACCAGAGTCTGCCAAACGCAAAGTTCATACCCAAACCCTTTCACATTGCCTCTGGCAGCCCTCAGTTCAAACAGAAATAGAAGTGAAGTCTTCTAACATATTTTCAACGCATTAATAAGAGGAAAAAAGTGGAAGGCAGCGTGATCTAAAGCTCCACGTTTCTTGGTGCATCAGCTGTGTACAAGGTGTTAACAACCAATGACCTTAGAGTTTCTCAAGCAGATGAATGTCTTTTGGGGTTTTTTTTAAGATATTAAAAATTTAAGTCTTCAAACATCCAAGGTTTTATTCTAGGACTCCTCAATGTATCAGTGTTTTTAAAAGTTTGATAAGGAAGAGTGATGGCAAACAGTCATCCCTCCCTGTCAGAGCAAAAGTGGAACTTCAAATTTCTTTTTTTTTTTTTGACTTGTGGAAACACATTTTTTATTTCATAATTATCATATGGGATAGTAAGTTTAGCTGTATTAAGTTCAAATTACTGGGTTAGAGGTTGCAATTAATAAGAAGCTGTAGAAGATACCTACTGATGTATAAGGCTCTACTGGCTTTATTATAGTTCAGCTGACAAATAAGGCATATTTGTCATATTTGTCAAGGTATAATCTAACAGCACTTCAAATTTCTTATTTGCTGCATAACTTGGAACAGGCTGTAGTTACAAGCTGAGAGATATCAAAAAATGAATTGCATGAAAATTTTTAATTTCAATAAAACTGAACCTCTGTTACATTACAAAACTACTGTTTAGACCCTCTTCTCTAAAAAGACTATGCCCCCTACTTTCCAAATGTAGCAATACTAACACCTTATTTGTACCTGTGCCTAATCTCATCTACATCTCACAAAAATAATGAGGTAGTTAGAGTATCATAACTGTCCTCCTGTAGGTTTTTTTAACTAAAGAGAGACTTAGGAGATTCAGAGACTTGCTCAACCAGAAGCCATCCTTATCTAAACATGACTCCTCCAAGAATCTAAGCCCTCCTCTGAAAAAAGGGGGACAATATTACTTCAAAATATTCTTAAAGCTGTTGTATTTTCTGTCACTATAGATTAGAGTACATTTGCTAGAATTTTATATTAATGGAATCATCTAGTATGTACTCTTTCTTTGTCTAGTTTTTTAAATTCAGCATAATTATTTTGAGTCATTCATGTTGTTGCATGAATCAACAGCTCATCCCTTTTTTTTAATTAATTAATTTATTTTTGGCTGTGCGCAGGTCTTCGTTGCTGTGCGCAGGCTTTCTCTAGCTGCAGCGAGTGGGGGAAACTCTTTGACGTGGTGTGCGTGCTTCTCATTGCGGTGGCTTCTCCTGTTGCAGAGCATGGGCTCTAGGTGCGTGGGCTTCAGCAGTTGTGGCATGCGGGCTCAGCAGCTGTGGTTCACGGGCTCTAGAGCGCAGGCTGAGTAGTTGTGGCACACTGGCTTAGTTGCTCTGCGGCATGTGGGATCTTCCCAGACCAGGGCTTGAACCCTAGTCCCCTGCGTTGGCAGGTGGATTCTTAACCACTGCGCCACCAGGGAAGTCCAAAAGTTCGCTCTTCTTTATTGCAGAATAGTATTCCACTGTGCAAACGTACCACAATTTGTTTACCCGTTCTCCAGTTGAGGGACATCTGGATTATTTATAATTTTGGCTATCATGAATACTGCTGCTTTAAACATTCACATACACATCTTTGTGTGGACATTGGTAAATTCTTAAGATAGAACTGCTGCATCCTATGGTGGGTGTGTATGTTTAACTTTTTTAAGAAACTGCCAAACTGTTGTCTAAAATGACTATCCCATTTTACATTCCAAACATAGACTGCAGAGCATCTTTAAAAGTGCCAAACATCATGAAAGATACAGCAACTCTAAGCCCCAAAGAAGGTGCATGTTTCAGTCAGGAGACAGAGACAGGAAGCATTTCACGCTGAAAAAAAGATTCACACAAAAAGAGATGGTAATATACTCCAGGACAGCCACTCTAGCCTATTAGTGATTTGTAGGTGTGCTGTCTTAAATTCCATCAGGAAAACCTCTATCTAAACACAAACAATGTAAGATATGTTTTGGAAGTCTAACATGCAAAGAAAAGGAAATCTTTAAAAGGCAGCACTAGGGCTTCCCTGGTGGCACAGTGGTTGGGAGTCTGCCTGCCAATGCAGGGGACATGGGTTCGAGCCCTGGTCCGGGAAGATCCCACATGCCGCGGAGCAACTAAGCCCGGGTGCCACAACTACTCAGCCTGCGCTCTAGAGCCCGCTAGCCACAACTATTGAGCCCATGTGCCACAACTACTGAAGCCCACGCGTCTAGAGCCTGTGCTCCAGAACAAGAGAAGCCACCCCAATGAGAAACCCGCACACTGCAATGAAGAGTAGCCCCCACTCGCTGCAACTAGAGAAAGTTCTCATGCAGCAACGAAGACCCAACACAGCCAAAAATAAATAAATTAAAAAAATAAATAAATAAAATAAAAGGCAGCACTAAAGCTCTGATACAAGCAATCATGACAGCAGTTCACCTGAGCATTATCTACTAGGCCGCTATGCTAAACTTTACAAGATTTATATATAGCCATTTTAGTGATCATTATCTCCATTTTACAGGTGAAGAAACCAGAGACAAAGAAGTTAAGAATGTGGCCCCAAGGTCATACAGCTTCTAAGAAGTGGGACCAGATATGCTAGATTCTAAACAATGCTTTTCATGGCTATGCTAATTTATTGCTCATCTCCAGGTTTCACAAGCCTTCCAGCCTACTTGGAAGATACCTCCCTGAAGCTGAGTGATACTATCCCTTAGGCCACACTGCTCCCCCTGTTTCTAACGTTGTACTCATCAAGTAACTTCCTGATATTTCAGTTTTTCCAAGCCCATTCTCTACTTGAAAAAAGAGAAGCTGACCAGTCAAGAGGAATAAAGTGGATATACTCAGCAGTGATTCTCCTAGAGTAAATCACAAGACCAGGCATTCTGGATTTGACCATTAACTTGAGCATAAATTTGGTCACTTGACTAATGATGGAGCACCAATATCCTTTTCTGAGGATCATCATAATAGAGGAAAAAGCACCAAGTCAGGCATCAATCCCATACAAGCCCACAACTGCTAAACTCAACTCTATACCTAGAGTGCAGGTATACACACACGCGCACACATACACAAAACCCACATACAATCGAAGAAACAAAAAACACAAACTACCCTTAAGTGTTAGAAAAAATCTCGCTGATGAAACTACTACAGATATAGCTGGAAGCACTCTCATAGCCTCCTTCCTTCTCCAGCAGGAAAAATAAAAATACATTATGCAAACTTCTAGTGTCTTTGGTATAAGGGTGATGAGGATGAAAGGAGGGCATTATTAGAAAGTTAAGAAAAAATACATTAACAGTTTAAATGGAAGGGGCATATTGTTTCAGAACTAACTATATTTTGGAAATAGCAAACAAGTGGCAGATCTTACTGATGGATCAGAATTTCTTCCCATCTATATTCTTCTGTATTCTCCACTTCTGTATTCTACAATACTCGAGGACTAAAATTTTCAGTAACAGCCAAAATTTAGACGTGTCTCTTAGTTTCCTCCCCAAAGGCTGGCCTGCTAATTCTTAACTAAATTCATGGTCTTGAGTAGCAAAAATCAGGAGAGTCTTTGACTTTACACGAATTTTGCTAGTCTTTCCACACCCTAAATATCTACAGGTTTACTGTTTTCTACAGTTGGTTTCCTACCGTCTTCTCCCAAGCTCCATTTTCTGGCTTCTAGATGTCATCAGCAGTGGTGATTCTGAGAGGAAGGTATAGGTGGAAGACATGCACTAGGAACACCGAAAAATGGGAAACTGGCCCATTCAAAGTTGAGCAGTAGTGGGGCTTCCCTGGTGGCGCAGTGGTTGAGAATCTGCCTGCCAATGCAGGGGACACGGGTTCAAGCGCTGGTCTGGGAAGATCCCACATGCCGCGGAGCAACTAGGCCCATGAGCCACAACTACTGAGCGTCTGGAGCCTGTCCTCCGGAACAAAAGAGGCCGCGACAGTGAGAGGCCCACACACCGCGATGAAGAAACGAAGAAACGAAGACCCAACGCAGCCAAAAACAAATTAATTAATTAAAAACAAATTAATTAATTAATTAAAGTTGGGCAGTAGTAATGAGAAGTGAGAATGCTCACCCTGACACCTCTGTCTGTCTCATCAAGTCAGGAGAGCTGACAACATGGTATTTTCAGGAGAGATTTGGGTTTGGGTGAGATCAAGGAAGTGAAAGAATGGGAGATTTTTTGAAGCCATGGTGAATGGCAGCATTATGAACAGAGTTAGGAAGCATCAATTTTGCATACCAAAAACGGTTAATAAGAAAGGAACTACAACTGTCTCACATTTCCTTTTTAAAAAAATTTAACCCTTGACTCAATTCTTTTAAATTTTCTTAGCCAGTATCTTCTTGTCTGAAAATATAGTTCAACTTCAACCCAGCCCCTTTCAATAATTGCAAATTCTGAATTAATAAAGATTTAGTGATTTGTGACCTCATCTATATGAAGGTTGAGGGAAAATAAGAAGGACAGACCAGTCACAGGACAGTAACTGTTGAGCTGACAAATGGTAGGCATAAAAGGGAAGACAAAAAATACATAGGTGTGTTTGTGCATGTGTTACATATATATGTCACCAGATGGGCTGGGCCCAACTACACAAAAGGGGAAAAAAAGCTTTATCACAGCAAATCTATCAAAACCTGTAGACCTCACAAGTATCTACCAAGGAGGATATTTTGTTTATTCTGATCATTTCAAGTAGAAGTCAACTTTGAAAGAGAACTGACGTATGCAAATGTCAAACCCCAGTGGTTTTTACGGTTTACTTTGAGGAGCCTATAGGGCAGGACCCACAGAGTCATTTGAAGATAGGTGTGCTCTGGTATCTGCCATTATGTTGAAATATGCATAACTCATCAACATGATATAGATATTGGCAAAATGACCCTTTTGGTACTTTAAAAAATATTACAACATCACAGAATCTTCATTCTGAAAGCAATCATTAAGATGACCTAATTCAGTCTCCTCATCTCTTACTAAGGATGAAGAAATTTCAAGGCTGAAAGGGGGATTTAAACAACATGTACAAAGTGGAAAGAACATAAATGAAATCTCTTATTTAAAAGCAGAGATTAAAGTGAATCAAATCAAAGAGAATCAAAACCTTTTAAAAACAAAAGTGTCCTCTAGCTTCATTTTTTACACAGAAAATCATAAATTATATCTTCTCCCTCTTGCAGAAGAGGACTTACACCATGTCAAATTAGGTCTTTTCTAAAATACACACTTATTCCTGCAGGCAGACACACTATCATACTGTTCTTTTCTTTTACATTCATTTCTAAATCCCATCATCTAACTGAAGTGTTTTCACAAAGTTTCACAAAATTGCTGTGGCTCGGCAAGCTAGGCATGTTTATTAATCCTCATCTCAAAAATACCTACTTTTAGAAAAAAAGTTAGAGGTAACAGAATCTAACTGTAAAGTGATCTTTCTTCTAGAAATCAGAAAATACAGGTGGATAGTCTGGAACTCCCATTGTTTCCAAGACCCTCAAAAAGAGGAGATACTAGCTATTTAGAACAAAATATGCATGGAGTGGATTAGGACCTGCATTATCAAACAATGCCAGCAGTGCTGGTTCTTACCAGTGCTCCTTGGAAGGTAGGCTACATGTCAGAACCAAAAGAAATATGGAATATATATTTTAGAGATAACCTAAAATATGCCCTAAGGAACACTAATGGCATTTCAACATCCTTACTCAAGCAAGAAGAAAAGGGGTAATATTGTAGACAACCGCAGATTTACCCAGCAGGTCTTCCATGTGTATTGAGAGTCAGCTTGTATGTCAGGGAGGATGAGAGGGGACAACCTGATATCACTCATTTGATAGAAGAGAAAACTTATATCCTGAGGGGTTCAATGGCTTGTATGGTCCTTTAGACAAGGGACAATTTCCATTTAGAGACTGTTCTTCTGCAAAGCTATTTGGTCCACAGACACTAGGAAGGAGAGTTGATGCCAGCCAGATATTTCTTGCAGTATTATTTAATACAATGACTTTCTGGCTAATAAGGTTTTGATGCTCCAGAACCCAATCCAACAAGTATACTGACAAAACCATTTCTAAGCAGCAAAGCTATCACCACTATTCCTATGCAAACTCCACTAATGGGAAACCCCTTATGTCCAGTTTGAAGCACCTGTTGGCTATCTACCACAATGAGAAAATTCTGAGTTACAATAAGTTGATTTATTTATTCACACTCTCTAGCCCAGTCCCTCTCTATCATCTCCCTCCTTCTTCCTCCCCTCCTTCCTCCCCCCTAACACACTGGTATACAGCAAGGGTCAGCAAAGTTCTCTGTAAAGGGCCAAACAATAAACAGTTTAGGTTTTTTTTGTCTCTGCCACTGTAGAACAAAAGTAGCCAAAGACAATCCATAAATGAATGGGTTTGGCTGTGTTTCAATAAAACTATTTACAAAAACAGGCGGTGGGCCACATATGGCTCACAGGGCTGTAGTTTGTCAACCCCTGGTTTACAGTAGCAGTTCTCAAACTTTAGCCTGCATCAGAATCACCTACAGAACTTGGTCATACACAGATTTCTGGGCCCCATGATTAAAGTTTCTGATTCAGCAGATCTGTAATGGGGCCTGAGATTTTGCATTTTTAATAAGTTCCCAAATGATGCTGATGCTGCTGGTTCAGGGTCCACACTTTGAAAACCACTGGTATAGAATAATGGTCTACACTGCACTCAGTGAAGGCTGAAATGTAATGAACAGTTGAGAAAGTGGAAATGACATGCCGTAGACTTGACTGCTAATTTTACAGAATATTTCATATGAAGACTTACTGTTAAGTGCCATAATATTATCTGTTCCTGGATGATGAAAATTTATTCCCATGCGTCCTAAAAAATAAAATAATTTTACTTTAAGCACAGAGAATGCTTAATATAATCATAAATACATTGTACAATATGAACATTACAAAAAACTAAAACAGATTAATCTATAACAATGCTATCAAAGGCCATAGCAGTTAAAACAGTTTTAAATCAAGTCATAAAACATACACATGAAAAATCTTAAAACAAAGCTGAAGTCTCAATAACAACAAAGAAATAAAACAAAACAAAAAAGAAGCTTCCCTTATAATAGGAAAAATTAACACATCTCCCACATTCCAATTTAAACATGCCACTCCCTGGATTAAGCATTTTATTTAAACAATTCATACTGCCCTTCAAATTCAAGCAGCAAAATAATGAATTCAAAGAAGTATACAAACTTGAAGCTTAGAGGGAATTAAAAGATAAAGATTTCACGGTGGCTCAAAAATGCAATATAATGATCAGAATGGCGACCAGAAGAAAGATGTAAAATTTATATAACAGATATAGTGGGGGACAATGACTGGCCTAAAAATTTAGGGTTCTTGTGCTGCCCCTACCACTCACTAGTTATACGACCTTGGGCATAATGCCTGTGTCCAGACCTTTGTCCTTATAGTAACAGGGGGCTGGCCGCTTGTTTTGTCTGCCTCCAAACAAACAATCATTTCTACATTTTTAAAAAGTTGTAAAAACAAACACAGAAATTAAAAAACAAAGAATAATGTGCAGGGCTTCCCTGGTGGCGCAGTGGTTGAGAGTCCGCCTGCCGATGCAGGGGACGCGGGTTCGTGCCCCAGTCCAGGAAGATCCCACATGCCGTGGAGTGGCTAGGTCCGTGAGCCATGGCCGCTGGGCCTGTGCGTCCGGAGCCTGTGCTCCGCAACGGGAGAGGCCACAACAGTGAGAGGCCCGCGTACCGCAAAAAAAAAAAAAAAAAAAAAAAAAGAATAATGTGCAACAGAAACTATACGGCCCACAGGCCTAAAATATTTACTCTCTGGCCCTTTACAGATGGTGTTAGCCAGCCTCTGTTCTATAAGATGACAAGTCTGAATAAGATATTTCAACTAATAGCCTCCAGGTTTAAGAGCAGAAGATGTATTAATTACTTGGGGAAAAGGACGATGTACTAATTATTTGTGATTTACTTATCATATTCTGAGGTATTCAAACTAAACAATAAACAACCAGTCACTGGAAAGTCTGCCTAAAAAACCCAATCACTGCTGAGCAGAATTTAAGGAAATGGCACATTGAGAGGGTCTTTCAATCTCTGACCTAGGAATATTCAGATATGGGTGTTGTTCCTATAAACTAGGGATGTTCCCTAAACGTTCTCAGAATAATAACGGGTTATCAAGAAATCCAAGCAAGCCCAAATTTAGCTCATTCAACTTCTTTCATTTCCTGTGCTACAATCATTTATGGTAAAGAATTATGTAGTTTACAACCACTATATCAAATAATAGTTTTTATATGTTTCTGGAACTACTTATGTTCTCTAATGTTAAGGGATGCCCCTCTCTGCAGTCCTCTAGAAGCTGGATCCTTTTTGTACTCTTTCCATCAGGTCTTGGGACTTTTCAACCTAGCAAGATGAAACTGAAAGGAAGCTCAGTAGTTTTCTAATTATCATCCTCTATCCTACACCAATAACTTCCAATTCAGTCTTTCTAAAGATGAGGCAAAACAAGAGCCTTAGGCAATGTTTTGTAGTTGAAGGCATCACTACTTGCTGAAAAGCAGAAAATTCTTTTGCCTTTCCTGGTATCCTTCCTAATTCTGTTGGCCTCTGACTTTAATGATCTCTAGATCAAGATCATCAATCAAAGATTTTATACGAAACTCTAGTTCAATGTCAGAACCATCAGAACCAATTACTTAAATGTGATCTAATTTTTTCCCAAATTCTTTTTAGTAAACCACTTAAGGCTTCTTTAAGCTACTTTCTCTACCTCTTCAAAAATTAATATTTAGATTATAAAATACAATATATTTTCATTGGAGAAAAATTAGACAATACAGAAAAATGAAGAAAACAAGATCACCAAAGACAAGCTCTGCTAACATTCTGATTTATAGCCTGCAAGTTTAGGAAGTATATATGTATAAAGGTTTCTTTTCTAAAATTAGGTTTATTTTATAATATTTTAAAAATTTATTATATAGTATGCCTTAAGTTTTACAGTTATTATGGGATTTTGAAGGAGAGAGAAAATACCAACAGCAAAAGAAAAACTGACTCCAAATTCAGATGAGGCCATTTCTTTTTTCTTCCTTTTGTCCAACAAATACTGCTGTTTAATCAGCTGTGAAAATAGAAATCAAGTGTGTGACATCTGGTGATTTTTGTTAATGCAGTCTGGTGCTGCCAGCGTGACATTTTGTCACCTGTCCACAGTCTGCTATTTTTAAATTGTTCTTGTCAGCTAGCTATCTTTTAAGTATAGTGTAAAATATAAGGTTTCGAAAACTGGAAGGCATACTTAGTTTTACTGAGTTAAACGATGCTGTGGAAATCTGAGACCGTGTCCCACTTTCCCCACTGCACAAGGCCTGATAAATGGGGGTGGGAGAGGATGGAGGGGGAGGTTGGAGAATAGGGTTACATATGGCTATTCAGACTGTAAAAATCACAGTCTCATAAGCTCAATTCATATTTATATTTAAGATGTTAGTTATAAAAAACTGCCTCTACTGCTATTCAAAGTTTCAGAGTCAAACTAAACCCATACTTTCATATGTCCAAAATAAAAGCTGGAATTTTTATTAATTTGTAACTAATTATGAAAGTCACCTCTTCACTTCTGCAATTTCTTATGAGATAGGGAGCAACTATCTTTCTCTAATCATCCCCACATGTTCTAAAAAGTCAAGTCCTTTGGAGACCTTTACATAACAGAATGTGAGTGCTGTGTTCTAGAAAATGTTATGAGACAATGCATATTCTACTAGATTCTATTTCCTACTAATTTTCTCTATAAAGTTGAAGAGAAAGTCCCTCAGAAAAAGTATCTACAAGGTACAATAATGTGATATGTAAGAATACAATAAAATGGTGCTTCAAATTCCTTTTAAGGAAAAATTATGAAAGTATGGTACTATAATATTCGAAATGTGTTCCAAAGAACCACGAAGCAAAAAAGGTGAGCTTTGACCTGAGGTCAAATCCTTGTTTCTTTGCATACCAGTTGTGAATAATTTTTGGTATGGTATCAATTCCTTTGTGCCTACATTGCCTCATTTCAGGCTGTACTCTAGAACAATTAAATCAGAATTTCCAGAGGTAGTACCCAGGATTAAAGAACCCTTAACCTTTTTCTTACTCTCAGGTGATTATAGTGCTATATTGAAAGGATCATTGGGCAAATTAATGGGAATTACCTATAAAAACAAAATCACTCAACTTCTATCTGTTGTCTTCCCTTTTGTGTAGAAGAGGAACAATGACTTCTTGCTAACTTCGAACCTATGCCCTAACAGTTTCTGGGATCTGCAAACTTTTATACAAGCAGACTGATATGGGCCAAAGGGAGGTAGTACAAAATTACAACTGGAGTAATAATTCAAGTACGTAAAGAGACTGTATATTTTTCTGAATAAACTAAATGTAATGAAGGTGCACTTTTTCTAAAACAAGGTGACCTCAGCATTCCACAAAAGGGACCAATTTTCTGAAAGGCTCTGTAATACTAAATTTAAATTATGATGAATAAAGAAAAATGCCTCTATAATACCAAAGGGATGGCATTATTTCTTACAAGTTTCTGTCAATTTAAATGTTTTAAAGCACTATTATCAGAGGATAGCTGCTATTTTTTCCCAGATTCAGTATACATTTGAAAAACAAACCCTTCGATATCAGTTCTCAGCTGACACCTGCTCTTTTCATTTTTCAAATTTCAGTTCCATGAATGGTGAAGGAAGAGAAAATTCAAATACACAAAAATGTTTCATCAGGCACTACCCCCAAGTGCCCAGCCAAGCCTACTCTTCTGTTATAACAGGGAGACTACACGGGATGAGAAAAAGGTGGTTCCTCCCTGTTTTTTGCCAAGGACTCTGCTATATTGTACTACCCCAGCCAGGCAATGGGACCTTGCTTCATAATGTCACCTACCCTGCCCAATGCACTGTGTTGGTTTTTCCCTATTATTCTTCTCTCTCATCACTTTGTCCTCTTTGAATAATAATCCCAAGAGAGGGTATGAATAATCAAACCTTACGTCCCTGGGTTTTCAGAGGGGTTCCCCAGTGGCTAGGTGAACCCTCATCATCGGTAGCAAGCCGGGGGACAGTTGTAAGGAGGGTGCAGGGAGGAACATTTTTCCCTTTCCTAATCCTAACTCTCCCGATGCCAGAAATCCCCCTAATCCTCATAATCATGAGGAGAGTTGGCTCTCCCTGCATCCACTAGAAAAGAGGGCAGAGGACAATTCTTCCCACCCAGGCCTCACTCATATCTCTACTGATCCAAGGATTTCTGTACTTAGAAAAGAAATAAGGGATAGTTTTTATTAGTTCATCACCCTTCTCAAAACCCTCCTCATTTCCTGGAGACATTTTCTCAAATGAAAGACAGGAGAAGTCATACCTAAGTTATGGTAAGAGACAACAGGTAATTATTAAAATGTTATTCTGCTACAATCAAGAACGGTAGTTTGAGATCTAAGAAGCCCCCCCAAAATTAGTTTTTATTTTATTTAAATTAATTTTTGTTTAAATAAGTGTTCTGTGATCTGAGCAACACTGCAGAAGACATTCCTCAGGGTTCTGTGAAAAAAGCTCAGTTTGACTTTTTCTCTACATTACTTGACATTTTTAACATGGGGAGGTTTTTTTTAATTTAAAAAATTTTTAAATTTCCTACAAACATCTTTAAGGCTGATCTAGTATAGGTAGAAATATGATTGGAAAACTGTTAAAGCTCTTTACTAAAACAAGTTTTATTACTTCCTAAACTTCCTATTCGGTCATTTCTCCCACTAACCCTTTTTCTGCCTGAATCAAGAGAACAGTTGAATAAACGGATTTCTTATTGAATACATTTATACAATGAAATATCACTGTGAACTTATTTTCACCATGTTCACTTTAAGTACATCATGAAGTACTTTTATTTTTCATGAATGTGATATTCTACTTTATTATACTTTCTTTACACTATTCAGGTATAAAATTTTGTAAAGCCAACAAAACTTAGGAGGATTATTTTTCTTTCTCCTTTAGGTGGTTTTTGATAATGACAGAATGTTTATCCTTCAAGAATCACTATTTGTATCTATGGCAAATACACAATTTTGACAACTTGCATTCGAAAGCTTTCAACATTTAGCTGCAGTCTAGCTGGAAGGAAGTAAATATTGTAGGGATATAAAGGTTTACTTTATTACCCAGGCCAGGCAGTAGGCACACCACTACCACTGCTGGTAAAAAAATCACAGATAACTTTTGAGCAGTTTCTAGTGTCAGGGACTTTATCTCACCTTCACACCCACTCTATGAAGTAGGTGCTTTATTTTAATGATGAAGACACTAAGTCTTTAAAGAGGCTAATTTATCTAGATCAATAGCTAACTAAAGGCAGAACCAGAATTCAAACCCAGGTTTGAATGACTACAAAGTCAGAAAGGCTGAGTTGAAATTTCATTTCCTATACAGAGAATATAAAATGTCTGGAAGAATATTAATAAAAATAATAATCTTTGTTATCTCTAGGTAGTAAGTCTCAGGTGGTTTTTTCACTTTCCTTTTTGTCTTTTTATGTACTACTTGAATTTCTTACAATGAGCAAGAATGTATTTTTTTCTAAAGAAAACCTAAATCCATAGAAAAACACCAAAACAAATAAGCACACAAAAAAACAATGACTCTAACTTGAATTTTAAGACCCTCAAAATAATGTTCAAGTAAAACAAGAGGATATTAAAGCTAGGAGGAAGAACAGGATGGATAGGGGGAAGTGTTTCTGGACAGACTCATACAGAAGCCATGTGGTAGTTCCCCTATCCTACCACCTTTCTCTTAAAGCTCAATTCACCTAGACATTTACATCTTTTGAGCCAGAGACCCTCTCTATGAATTTACCTTAAGAAAAAGCTACATGCAAGAACTCATCCATGGCAGCATTACCTATAATGGAGAAAAAGCTGGAAACAACCTAAGAGTCCAAAGTTAAGGTCTATCAATAAATTATAAAGACAAGGTAAAAACATAATGTTTATTATATGGAAAATATTTTAAAAGATACATCATGACAATGTTTCTTTTATTTTTAAGTTATCTTTTAGTTATTATACTTTGCTCCATTTTTTAAAATCAAATATTACTGAAAATCTTTCCCTTAAAACACTAGCATCATAATTATGTTTTTAGAAGTAATAAGGATCAAACACATGGTGCCATAAACCAAACGTAAAAGTCTCCCAGCTGGAAAAGGGAAGCCTGAGGTTCAAACACCCTAACCAGAGGACAATAACATGGTGATGTAATTGACCACGGGAAGTAGTCCATTCATAAGAAATCAATGTGGGTGGTTGTAACCATATTGAGGCTGTAAAAAAGTACATGTTAAGTGCCTTCCAACTTATTAGGACATATTATATGTATAAGTACAATTCAGAAGGCTTTTATAGATGAAACCTCACATTTGCAAGTGTAGTGGAGAAATTTATGCAGAGGTAGCTGGACATAAAATTAAAAAGGAGCCATCACAAGTAGAATAAGGTATTTACATTATCCCATAGTGAGGTACCCTCCTTACACTTTGACAGTGCCACTCTCAACAGGGCAGAACAGCTCCTGCTTAATCAATATTCAAAAAATTCTAGAAAATTATTTTACAGACTATAATCTAAGATCCTTTCATAATCTTTTATTGCTAGAAGAATACAGACCAAGATAAAACAGGTATGCATAAAGAACAAGGACTGAATATTTTAGAATAATTAGGATGGGCTTACAGCTGTTCGCGGTAGAGAAGGAAGACAAATGTAGCCTTAGAAGATACTAAAAACACAAAACAGTCTGTGAATATTGTTTTTTGAGTTTTTTTAAACACCATTCTCACTTCTAAGTGAAATTACCATGTACCTAATCTTTACTGAAGAAAGATGTGGTAACAGTGACTAAATATAACAATGACTAAATGAGAGGCCTTTTTTCCTACTTCTGAAGGACTTAAAATATAGCTTTTCTCAAAATCTTTTATTTTCTTCATAGCCTGTTAACTACTTTCTTTTCACTGGAAATTGAGGAAAGCAGCAGAAAATCATGAGTGTGACAAGAAAATGATGAAATAGATTTTTGGTGTGGCATGAGGAAATGACTATCAGGTTCACAGTCAGTCATACCCTATATAAAAGCCTGCAGAGAACCAGAGGGGATCAAATTCCTCACAACTCTAGAGGACATAAGGGTTCATATAAGACAGGCATCCTTGTGGCTAACGCTTCCAGTTTTCAGATAGTTAGGCTCTAAACCCAAGTACAGTGGCTATTTCCACAGAAAATTTCCATTTCAGTATTTTAAAATATCACAGGGCCCCTGAAAAGTCCTATACCGCATAATAAGAACTATCTGTAATCATGAATGTAACATCAGCCTCTATCCTGAATTTACACGGGCTCTAAATATAGGAAGTCCTAATATTGCTGACCTTGGGACTTTCTGCCTTATATTTAACCCAAAACATTTTTCTTGTGTTTAGCCTTAGAGAATGCAAAGGGTCATTGTCTGCTCTTAAGTCTGTGTAGCGTTATTTCCTACACTAGGAAAGTGATTGTATTTTAATAAAATGAAACGCTTTTCTACAAAGTTTTCTGAAGTAGTCTTTGGAGATTAAATCTCATACTTCCTTGCAGTATACTTGGACTTAAATGAATTATCCAGGTTCAGCTAAACATTTCAAATGCACAAAGCCCCAAAAATTTGGCTTCTGGTCTCATGCTATAAACCACGACCTCAGCTACCCAACACATGCTTCTGCCAGACATTATGATTAAAGCAAACAACCTTGATTATGGTAGGTAGCTGAACCCAGGTTTAAAAAAAAATCAACTTTAAATACATTCCACAATGCTTTACAGAAGCAAACAAAAACAAACAAACAAAAAAGAAACAAAAACAAAACCACAATTATTAAAAAGCTGATTTTTGTTTAAAACACCAAGCAAGGAATGGACATATGAATATTCCTAACCTGCAAAATGATTCCTCCACATTATATCAGCGAAACTCATTGGTGGGCCACTGGGAGGGTAGTGTTTACCTTTCAGAGGCTCATGATCAGTCCTTATCATATCCATTAAGGAGTTCTCCAACGAGTGCAAGTTAAAAGTGTCATAGGGCCTACTCCGGTCCTAAAAATAAAAACAGAACAAGACAATACATAAAATTACTTCATAAAATTAATAACCATATCATTTGCTTCTTGCCATGGATTGATGACATGAGTCAAAATTCCAGGTAGTTTTAATAATACATTCTTTTCATTAAGAATAATGACTTGGCAACATTAAGTTTAATACAAGTTTCCATAATTAATTAAATTGTATCCTTTACCCTAATAATTATTTAATATATATGTCCCAGTACTTCAGACTAATTTTCTCTCAAATGAACTAAAAAAGTAAATTCAAAAGGAAGAGTCAAGTGAATTGGCTTTGCCCTCCACGCTTCACCCCCCTCCCTCTACTATCAACTGAATACTCTATTCAAATGAATAGATTTTTTTTTCCCTAGAGGAAGACCATAACTAAGAACTCTCAGTCTACAAACAGAATCACTTCCCTGAAAAATCAAAAGGTGACTGTAGTTTCAATGTAATTTTATTAGGTATCTTTAATAATTATTACTGATAAGTTCCATACATTACATATACTTTATAAAAATTAAAATATGTCCAAAGTACTAAAACTACCTTTTGAAAAGCACTCACAGGAAAAAAACTTTAACCCAAGGTAGTATGTTTTCATGATGTTAGATTCAAAAACATTTTGAAAACAGAGAGCTAACACAAACTAAGTGAAGAAATAAATTGTTCTACTGCATTTCACTCAAGCCCATGGGAGAGCAACACCTACAAATTATTTTTAGTAGTCTGAGACTAAAAGGAAATGCAGTTCATGGCCTAACTTAATACTATAGAACAGATTTAGTTTGCTTTTGCTAAAGAAAAGCAATACAGTCATAAACATCAAAAACCACACCAAATCAAACCACAGCAACGAGAGATTATTTTCAGGCTCTTGAAAAGTTTATCCAGTTTTGCAAATGATCACTTCTCCTCCCCTATGAGCAATAGAATAACAGAATGACTGCCTTGATGAGCAAAAAGGGATACAACAGGTAAAAATCTCAGCTACAGTGATCATTTTCTAGTTTAAGCCTTAAAATCTTGGGAAGCTGTTTTCTTCTGGTTTCTGGAAAGCATGGCTGTATATCCATCCAGGGAGGCAGAAAGGAAGGTGGCACTTCCTCAGCTCTGAGCACAGAGGAGGAACCCAGAGGGTTACTGAATGAATGAATGCAGTAAGTTTGGATGCAAGTCCGAAGAAGAGCCCTGAATAGAGAACCAGAACGCAAGAGTGCTAGAACTACAATCAATTAGGAGCTTTTGGGTACATCATGATCTCTAGTCTGTGCCTGAAATTCCTCCCTTTATACAAATGAAAGGATTGAGCTAGATTATTTATAACATCCCTTCCAATAGTATATATATATTTTTTTGACTCACACATGAAGAGTAGGGGTGGAGGGCACAGATGTTATCAAATGCCACAGAGAGATATTTCATTTTTACAAGCCTTTAATGCACAAGTGTAGGGCTGGGCCCTGGTGATTCAGAGATGAATGTTATAACCTAGTCCCTGTTTTTAAGTAACTGGTAGAGGGAGACATAACCAATTAAAATTAGAGCATGACAGGTGTTTCAACAAAGGAATGTATACAATAAAAACTAAGTCACATCTATTTCTTAAAGAACATATATTTGTGTGTGTATAATACATTTTTTTTTAAATCACATTCTGTAAAATCCTAGGTGTCTTGAATCTGGACCTGACATTTAACCAGGCATGAGGCTTGTCTTAGTTATTCTCAATGTCTTCAGTATTCTCATTGGTAAAATGGGATCTTACCTGTGAGGATTAGGGTGAAATTACTTAAGTATTCATTTTACTCACATCATGTTTGACAAAAAGCAAGTGCTCAACGTTTCTTTCTTTACTGCTGCCCTCCAACTCCTTTCTACCTCCATCCCATTTTTTTTCCTTTTTAACTAACACTCAGCAGTTACCTATCTCTACTGATGGATAACGAAGAGACATGGAATATTTTCTTTGGTTCTCCGTTTTGGTCTCTATATAATTGAAGAAGGTCTTTTCTTTTGCCTTTAGGGTCTTGCTGCTCATCATTTGTTTTGCTTTAGGTTCAAGTTATCAGTGGAAACTCCAATTACTTATGGAGTAAAGCTGAATTTCCAGAAATGCAAGTTTGTACCCCTAAGAATGAGTATCACATTCTCTGTCCAAAGAAAAAGCCAGAGGTAAAAAAGTGTGCTGATGAGTAGTCAAAATGACAGCCTATTTCTGGCACTGACAATCCCAGAATGTGTCTAAGCGCCTTCTATCATACATATCCACACTTCTAACTAGAACCCTGCAGATGTGGGACTATTTCCAAAAAGGCTGATGAGGTGAAGGAACTATAAAAAAAAGGCTGTTTGGAACTATAAAAAAAACTATAGTTTTTTATAAAACTAAAAAAAAATCTGGCTGATTTTAGTACCTTTCCAGCCAGAACAGTTTATTTTTTTCATTTAACTCTTGATATTATCCTTCAGGGTGGATAATAACATACTCCTTTTACACAAGGAAGGTAAGGTTCAGAGAAGATTCAAATGTGGATCTGACCTCCAAGCCAGTATATAAGGAGTATAAAAATCTGTCCAAAGAAGTTAATCCAATCCATACGGAACAGTAAATGAAAGCCCTATAGAAGCATAGCATTGCATCTAATTACCAATGAAATAACCTTCCTGGCAAGGTGGTAGTGAGTTCCTGTCAGAAGACTATCAGATATTAGATGACTACCTGTCAGGAAAATTGCTGGGGGTATTTGGAGGGGATTCATGTAATTGAAGTGGTTCCCAAACCTGTCAGACTGTTAAAATCACATGTAGAATGGTTAAAATGCAGGTTCCTGGGCTCTGGCTAAAACCAACTTAACTGTAATTTTAAAAGAAATTAATGTCCTGGTGATTCCTATGACTGGCTAGATTCGAGAGCCACTGGACTGGATGATTCTTCAAGTTAAGCCTTTACATTTATGAATCTGATCACAAAAATGGGACAGTAAAGTGATGGGAGAGACTAGATAGCAGCAAGAAATAAACAAGCCCGGCCACTTTGCCAAGGGTCAGCTTTGCAGTCTTCCAACTGATTGTGGATGAGAGAAGCAGGTGGTGGCCTAGTTTTTAAAAGGACAAACTTTGAAATCAGACAACTAATTTTCAAATTCTGGCTCTGCCACTTGCTGGCATGTCACTCTGAACAAGTTTCTAAGCCTTGATTATCTACATTTATAAAATGGGGGTGATAATTCTCTTTTTATGGTTGTTTTCAGTGCTATATGACAAACGTACAACAAGGCATCTGTACTGTGGTGGCTACTGGAATATTAGGGAAAACACCAAGAGACTTCTGTGATGCTACCTCAGGGTACTGGAACATAGATTTTAGAACCTAGAGGTTCATGGATGCTAACCTAACAGGGTTCACTAGTGCTCAACAGATGAAACACGTGAAATGCACAATAGAATTTGCGTAGGCTTCTTAACTGAACAAACTTCAATAAGTACTGAGAAACTTATTTTCTCACTAAAATTAATTCTATGTTTCATCAATTTATATTTGTATACGATTCATCCTTCTTAGTTTTGTAAGTAGTAAATGTTGCTGAAATAACTGATTAACTGGAAAGAAAAAACAAAAAAGACAGAAAAACTAAAACATCTGCAGTGAAATTCAACAGAAACTATGCATAGAGAAAACAAGCCTGCAATTTATCATTTAACAGCAAAGGTTACAAGTGGCAAATAATCATTTAAAGTCTTTCTTTTTCATAAGTTTTGTTTCCAGGTATAGGGAATAACAAATAAGGAAAAACATCTTTTTAAGTGTGTTTTGAACAAGCAAACACATCAGGAAGTATTAGAACATGTATAAATAATGATTCCTTGGGCTTCCCTGGTGGCGCAGTGGTTGAGACTCCACCAGCCGATGCAGGGGACACGGGTTCGTGCCCCGGTCCGGGAGGATCCCACATGCTGTGGAGCGGCTGGGCCCGTGAGCCATGGCCACTGAGCCTGCGCGTCCAGAGCCTGTGCTCCGCAGCGGGAGAGGCTACAACAGTGAGAGGTCCGCGTACCGGAAAAAAAAAATAATGATTCCTATTATTGACTCTTTTATCTGGAGATAACGAAGGACAGATGTCATCAGTTAGATGTACATAGAGGCAGCCACCCCCACTATACAGTTCATTAGGCCTGCTTTCCTTCTTCCCCTAGCTTGACTTAATATTTATAAATTTATCAAGTACTTAATACGTGCCTGGCACTGTTCTAAGAATGCTAAATGTATTCCCTCACAACCCTATGAGGTAGGTAACTTTTATCCCCATTTTATAAATTAAGCAATTAAATCTTGAAGAGATAAGTAACTGGCTCAAGGTTACAAGGCTAGTAAGAGGCAGAGCCAGGACTCAGCTAAATCCAGACTGTGCTCTTAAGGACTCCCAGTGTACTGCTTCCTTGACTTCCTCCTACTCTCTTCACCTTAAATGCTTTTCACAAACACCCACTTCAGCCTAATACTGACACAATCAGAGACAGGACTCTTTTATCCCACCCTTCCACACAGGCAACCTAACCCTCACTTGCCCTTGGTCAATGACCCTTGTTCTACTGACAACCAGTTAAATTCAAGTAGTAGCTTGATCTACCCTCCAGGACAGCCCCAGGCCTGCCTCTACCAGCCCTACCCCATTCACCTGCCTTTTTCTTGGGAGAGAAATCCAGGACTCTTTTCTACCCTTTCTGGCTTATCCCCAGACATTTCCTCTCCTAGAGATATAAGGTCAAAGCTGCAAGGGGTCAAGAACATCTGAAGAAAAAAGCAGCTCTGGAACCAAATGATAAAATTAATCATGGTTATATAACTGCTCAAAGTCACAAAGCTGGTCAGAAGTCAGGATGTGAACCCAGGTCTGTGACTTTCAAGTCCACACCAGTAATGCTCCAATGCTCTACACTGATCAGTTGCCGTGTGTCCCATAAACAATGGGAGCCTGGCTGGGAACAAAGGGGCACAGACAAGATAAAAAGTCAAAAGGAGGATAGATGTTTGAAAGTGTTATTAGCAAAGGATAAATGCGGTTGTGAAATGGTACAGAAAAAAAAGAGGAGGAATTCCTGAAGGAAGGTTTTTCTATTTATCATATGGCTTCAATATATGTACATATGGATAAAACATTTCAAAGTTAAGTGTATTCAACCCATAAAAGAGAATTAACCCACAAAACTAGCCATTCCTGAATTTCTACCCTACTGCTTTTATTTTCTAATTAGTTTACATTATTTGAAACTATCTCAGTTCCCCACCTACACTATAAACATTGTTTAAGGGTAATAAATATTCTTTATTTTTAAATGGATATTTAATTACATAATTAAAATATGAACGTATTCTTCTCAAACACACACACAATGATTATTATAGAAAAAGCAAAAGTCTCCTGCCTTCTTGCACTCTCTTCAGACCATTATATACATTTGGCACATATTCTTTCAGATGTTAAAATATACACACACACACACACACACACACACACATATACATATATATATATGGACACAGACACACATATACATAGAAAATATATATTGTTTTATGTTTTTCCTAAATGTAAAAATACGCATACTGTTCTGCAACTTGCTTTCTTTGACCAATATTGTGCTTCTGAGGTAGGTCCCTTTTAATATATGTTCTTGCCTCTCCCCCACCCAACTATACACACATGCCTCCTACAGGGTAAATGCATAGTGAGTATGTTAAAAGAACCAAGTAATCATCTCAGTGTATATTCTATAAAATAATTTCTGATTTTGAGATTTCTTTCCTATCCCTCAATTTCCTCAAAATTTCTGTTCTGCTCCTTTAATTGCATCTCATCCATGCATGGTCTATTTTGGCACAGTCGTTTCCTGATCCCTGATTTCTATGAAGGACACCACTACCAATGAAACATAAGGATCTATAGAACCTGCCAGCCCTGAGTAAAACTCAGAGGCAATATATCCAAAAGATCAACATGTAGTGAGTTCAAGCTCAGAATATGCTTAAGAGTACCAGAAAGAACAGACAAAACATTTAATAACAAACACTAGATAGGGGCAGGAAACAGATGACTAGTAATATAAAATTTCTATGTATCACAAAGTAGAAGTCTAGGAATTTATAGTTCTAAACCAATTACTGCTGTTATTTGTCAGAACCTATCAAAAGCATGAGGTTCCTGTATCAAACTGAAGTTTACTATAGTACCGAGCAGCTTGACAAACATTTGCCCGAAGATTAAAACCTTTCCCAAATAAAAGAAAATCAATGTCGCTAACCTATGGGGAAGAGAAAAAAAAAAACTTTTCAAACGCAGATTTTCATCCCATCTTCAGTAGGTAGCAAGTTCTTCAGTCAATGGTAAATTTTAACCATCCCAAATGAGACTATCGTATTTGCAGCTCTCTGGAAAACGTTGATTGTAGACTCTCCTTCAGTCCCTCAATAGCAAGCAAATGCTCCTTATAGCCAACCTAAAGTCCTTACAAAGCTGAACTCTCTCTTGCTTTTCGGTCTTCAGAAAAAAAAAAAAATTGATCAGCACCTGCTATGAATTTTGATATTTTTTAATATTATTGTTAAACTCAGTCTTCCATGAAAGAAATTCTCAAGAATTTAGAGGATATAGCCGTACACAAAGAAATCCTGACTCTCATCTTTTCCTTCAGGAGAATGACTTCCAATCACTTTAAACTTTTTATCAGATCATATTTTTCCTTGCTGTATAACAGCAAACGAAGCTAAGGTTCTTGAGAAGTTTTTAAGAAAGCAAAAAATGGGGCTTCCCCGGTGGCGCAGTGGTTGAGAGTCTGCCTGCTGATGCAAGGGACACAGGTCCATGGCCCAGTCCAGGAAGATCACACATGCCGTGGAGCGGCTGGGCCCATGAGCCATGGCCGCTGAGCCTGCGCGTCCAGAGCCTGTGCTCCGCAACGGGAGAGGCCACAACAGTGAGAGGCCCGCGTACCACAAAAAAAAAAAAAGAAAGCAAAAAATAGTTTGACCTGCTCTGAGAGATGCTCAAAAATTAGATGAGCATGACAACTTGAGGCGCAACCCAGCAATTTCATAGTCTCTTCCCGCTCCATGCCACCTCCAACCTTCCTTCACAGCTCTTCTCAACTGTTTGCCACACAGGTCCGATAAGAGGCCCAGTTTATCAAACATAGGGAAACATGGCTCTTGGAATCTTATTCACCTGAAATGACCTTCATACTGAGGCCAGATCTAGCTGGGTGAATGCTGAAGGGGTCAACTGGACAAAAAGTACAAATGCCTATTGCTACCACTTCTGACTGTGGTAAACAGTTCAGAGCTAAGTACACATGCACTTTTTTTTTTTTTTAACATTTATTATTTATTTATTTATTGTGGCATGCAGGGCTCTATAGTTGTGGCGCGCGGGTTCCAGAGCACCTGAGCTCTGTAGTTGCGGCACGTGGTTTCTCTACTTGAGGCACATGGGCTTAGTTGCCCCACAGCATGTGGATCTTAGTTACCTGACCAGGCATCGAACCTGCATCCCCTGCACTGGAAAGCAGATTCCTTACCACTTGACCACCAGGGAAGTCCCCATATGCACTTTTATTTATTTATTTATATAAATTTATTTATTTTATTTATTTATTTTTGGCTGCGGTGGGTCTTTGTTGCTGTGTGTGGGCCTTCTCTAGTTGTAGCGAGCAGGGGCTACTCTTCGTTGCAGTGTGCCGGCTTCTCATTGCGGTGGCTTCTTTTGTTGCAGAGCACGGGCTCTAGGCACATGGGCTTCAGTAGTTGTGGCACGTGGGCTCAGTAGTGGCTCACAGGCTCTAGAGTGTAGGCTCAGTAGTTGTGGTGCACGGGCTTAGTTGCTCCATGGCATGTGGGATCTTCCCAGTCCAGGGCTTGAACCCTTGTCCCCTGAATTGGCAGGCGGATTCTTAACCACTGCATCACCAGGGAAGCCCCCACCATATGCACTCTTAAAAGGACTGATTATACAGTTTAGCAGTGTGTGAGGTAAAAGGCAGAAAGCCAGACCTAGGACGGACACAGAAAGGGAAAACAGTAACTACAGGGGTCAAAAGAGCAGGTTCCAATGTCTACAAAAAATTAAAGTTCCCCTTTCCCTGGTTATTGTGCATATGTGACCAGCTGGTGTTGCCCCCAAACTGTTAAGCATCAGAATATTATCCCAAGCAGCTTATTAGGTCCTGATTATTGGACATGATAACGTAGGAAGAGCTTGACCTTCACGACCAAAACCTATCTTAGAACATTATGCAAAGGTACATAAGGTTCCTCATATTGTTTTCTTTTTACTGATCATAAATGTCAAAATCCTTCCACAAAACTGCCCACTTCTAGGTATAGTTGAACTCTACTGGTGATCCCCTCCCCAATATCTTAACCACAGATAGTTAGCAATAATGCCTGACATCCTCAATAAACTGTAACTTCCATGGGAGCAGAGATATATCTTATTTCTCCGTATTTCCATCACTCAGTAGGGGGCCTGGCATATAACAGGCATTCAGTAAATGCTTGCTTTGCATTTAAAATCATCCTCCTGATGGTTCCATACTGTAAGATTTTCATTTAAAACTAACAACTGTGGGCTTCCCTGGTGGCGCAGTGGTTGAGAGTCCGCCTGCCGATGCAGGGGACACGGGTTCGTGCCCCGGTCCGGGAAGATCCCACATGCCGCGGAGCGGCTGGGCCCATGAGGCATGGCCACTGAGCCTGCGTGTCCGGAGCCTGTGCTCCACAACAGGAGAGGCCACAACAGTGAGAGGCTCGCATACCGGAAAAAACAAACAAACAAACAAAACTAACAACTGTGCACGTATTAGAATGGCTAAAATCTCAAACAAAGCAAAACAAAAAAACCCGACAATTCCAAATGCTGACTAGGATGTGGAACAACCAGAAGTCTCAAAAATTGCTGGTGGGAATGCAAAATGGTACTGCCACTTTGGAAAAACAATTTGGGAGTTAATTATAAAGTTAAACATACACTTAACAATACAACCTAGCAACCTCACTCCTAAGAACTTACCTAACGTAAATAAAAACATACGTCCATACAAAAATCTTTGCACAAATGTTTATAAAAACTTCATAAAACAACTTTATTTATATTTTCCAAAAACTGGAAACTACGCAAATGCCCATCAACTGGTGACCAGATAAAACAAATTGTGGTATATCCATATGATTGAATATTATTCAGCAATAAAAAAAATGAACTACTGATATGCTATAACATGGATGAACCTTAAAAATACTATGATAAGTGAAAGAAGCCAGTCACAAAGAATCACATGTTGTATAATTCCAATTATATGAGATGTCCAAAACAGGCAAATTATCCAGAGACAGAAAGTAGATTGGTCATAGCCTAGGGCTAGGAAAGTCAGGAGGGAAATGGGGAGTGAAACCTAATGGGTACAGGTTTCTTTCGGGGATGAGGAAAATGTTCTAAAATTAGATAGTAATGACTGACACACACTTTGTAAATATATTAAAAGCCACTGCATTGTATACTTTAAAAGGGTGAATGAATTTCATGGTATATGCATTATATCTCAATAAAGCTATTATTTAAAGAAAGAATAAAGCTTTCCTAAGGTTTTAATAGGAACTATGATTCTACCTACAAATCATTTACTTTAGTTACAGGACAGGAGACCTAATAACTTTCTTGAGCTATAATTGAAGGAAGGCAAAGTCTTGACTCCAGCTGTTCCATTCAGGAGCCACTGAAGGATCCAGGTAATTAAACCTAAACCACATAGTACTAAAGTTCAAAAGGCAACCATACGGCCAGCAAATAACTGGCAAATAACTAATGCCATCTATCGTCACAATATGTATCATTTATATTTCTAAGGATGTCTGTAATATTCCTCCAGAGACCTACAAGCAGTTATTAGCTATATTAACCACAAACAGCATCTTTTCATGTCATCTATTGTTTCTGATGAGTTTTTAATCCCAGAGGTTCCTGTCTTATAGTGATGTACTCTGTCCTTCAGAGACTCAGATCATCCCATTTATAACCTTTTAAAAATGATATGCCTGGGCTTCCCTGGTGGTGCAGTGGTTGAGAGTCTGCCTGCCGATGCAGGGGACATGGGTTTGTGCCCCGATCCAGGAAGATCCCACATGCCGCGGAGCGGCTGGGCCCGTGAGCCATGGCCGCTGAGCCTGCACGTCCGGAGCCTGTGCTCCGCAACAGGAGAGGCCACAACAGTGAGAGGCCCGCGTCCCGCAAAAAAAAAAAAAAAAGAAAAAAAGAATGATATGCTCCAGGGACTTCCCTGGTGGTCCAGTGGTTAAGAATCTACCTTCCAGTGCAGTGGAGGCAGGTTTGATCCCTGGTCAGGAAACTAAGATTCCACATGCTGCGGGGCAACTAAGCCCCGTGCACCACAACTGCTGACCCCGCATGCCGCAAACTACAGAGCCCACACACTCTGGAGCCCACGCACCACAAGAGAGAAACCCATGCGCCACAATGAAAGATCCCACGTGCTACAACGAAGATCCCACAACTAAGACCCGACGAAGCCAAAAATAAAACTTAAAAAGCTTAAAAAAAAAAGAATGATATGCTCCAGCATCTACCTAAAGGCACTATTAGACTATAAAAGACAGCTATATCCATAAACACCAAAGTATGCCCTGCTTCTATTCATTTCAACTGCTGTTTGGCTTCAATGGTTAGGTGAGGCAACACAGCAGAATTCGCAGATTCACCAGAATCTGACAGGGGCTGCAATGTGAATGCTTCTGCTGTAGCCCCGTTATCCTTTGATCCCTATATTTAAAAACTGATCAGCAAAACACAGCTGCTTTTATGCAAATAGTCCTATGGCAATGAAAGCAATAAAGTAACAACTCTGCCAGTTTGGGCTAGCACCTGTTTAGGGTTCTTCCCACTTCAGAAACCAACAGATGATGCCATGCCCAGCATACACACAGATTAAGAGCTATGGAATATAGCTTTTCACTGTCACTCCCTGGCCACCACTGGAGAGGTCACCAATGTGCTGTGTGTTTATTTTCTAAGCAAGGAACATGATGAGTACCAAAAAAATTCACTCCACGTTGATGGACTGGAACCAGAAGAAGAGAAGTATTATTTTTTTCTCAGTTTCCAAACCCCTCTCTTCTAATGGCAGAAGGGAAAACAAACAAAAAACAAACCACCAAAAAACCTCCTTTGTATATTTTACCCCAATAAAAAAAATCATTGGGCTTCCCTGGTGGTGCAGTGGTTGGGAGTCGGCCTGCCGATGCGGGGGAGGCGGGTTCGTGCCCCGGTCCGGGAGGATCCCACGTGCCGCGGAGCAGCTCGGCCCGTGAGCCAAGGCCGCTGAGCCTGCGCATCTGGAGCCTGTGCTCCGCAACAGGAGAGGCCATGGCAGTGAGAGGCCCGCGTACCGCAAAAAAGAAAAAAAAAAAAACTCATCAACAAATAAAATATTTACACAGAACCAGAACATTTAAAGCTACCATGCATAAGGCAACAATAAATTATATTATTAAGCTATATATTAATCTTTTCTATTATCTTCACTATATTAAAAAACAAAATAATTGTTGAATTCCCTAAATTATATAAAGCAATCTCAAAAAAGTTATTGCTAAGACCATATCTATGTCATGTTATGTTGTTATGTTTTGCTGTTTTTTCTCTATTTCAGTATGCATTTAAAAAATTCTAATACAAAATACTGGAGGGAAAAAAAAACAAACCCTGCTTCTCAAGTTTATTGTACAATCTCATCCGATTCCAGATGAGACCAATAATAAAAACAGACTGAGTAACCAAACAAATATAATAGGATAATATGGTCAAAAGCCCTGTCTCAACCATTTTTAAAGCTTTATTCTTTCTGAATTTGAACAGGCTTACTCCCCCTTTATGCCCAACTGTCTCTGACATAAGATTATGCTGGTTTATAAAAACAGCTACCAATCTGCCTCTGTAGAGAGGGAAACAGAGGTATACTGTTTTTCATAATAAGCCTTGTAGAATGTATTCGGTCATAGCTACCATATAACAGATAATATATGCCGGACTCTGTGCTGAGTACTTTAGTGCATTATTTTATTTAATCTTTACAAGTGTCCTATGTGATAGATATTATAATCTCTATTTTACAGATGAGGAAACTAAATCTTAAATTCAGTTCTTAATACAAATCAGGTAATCCTTGAAGAAGGCTAACCACACACAAATCATTTGTTATGTAAGAATTCCAGGAAGAAAAGAACATCTATAAACCCTTAGCCTAATCTTCCATTTAAATGTTACCACATTTAAGGTGAACACATTAAAGTACCTAAAATGCAAAGCATCTACATTTATTAAAATATTTGGTATTTGGAAGGTTAAAAAAATTTAGTTCAAAATGAAGCCTGTATCATTCTAGTCATGCTAGTTTAAGGTACTTTAGAGATTATACAGTAAAATGCAATAATTTAGATTAAGGGAAGTTCAATCAGAATTTCTAAAATATCTACACAGAATATTTCTTAGAAGAACAGCTTTCTTTATCACTTTCAAATGTTAGTGCTAACAAGATTTTGCCAAGTGTGCTGAGGGCTGTTTTACTCTTTCTTCATTTATTCCACATATATTTATTGAAAACTTTAATATGCCAAGCATTAAAGATTAAAAGGTTAAGTGAGGCATACATAGTCTGTCCATAAGCCAGCTGTCTAGTTTACAGATACTTACTATATAATGAGGTAAATGCAGTGACAGAGCTATGCGCTTGGAATTATGGGAGCACAAATGACAGAGAGATCAAATATGCTTCCAGAAAAGGAAGGCCAGAGGCACAGAGACTTGCACAAACACCTGGGTCCAACTTCCTCAAGAAATTTGGAAGGACCCTAGAAGAGATTCTTCAAAGGAAATATATGCTATAGGCTATAAATAGATAAGACTTGTTTGTAAATACTATTAACATTAACGATGTAGCTTAGGAAACCATTTCTCCAGGACCATCAGGTTAATTTGTGGGTGAATGTGCCCAATTTCAGAATAATATTCTACCACAAAAGAGTCCAAGTTTATTTTAAAGACTTTTTTTTTGTGGCCTTAAATCTTTTCCCTGGTAGTCAAATTTGGGGATCTAGAGGGGAATTTTACCATTATCTGTTAAGTTAGATCTGCAAATATTCATTCTCTAGCATAATAAGGCAACAAATAATCTGATTTCCTCTTATTACCTTTTATTTATAGAGCACTTTACATCTCTGAAAGCATTTTCATACACCTTTGCTCATCTGAACCTCATTAGGGTCTTTTGGTTTTTCTGCGGGGGGGCGCTGCTTTGGGTCTTCGTTGCTGCACACGGGCTTCCTTTAGTTGCGTCGAGCGGGGGCTACTCTTCGTTGCGGTGCGTGGGCTTCTCATTGTGGTGGCTTCTCTTGTTGCAGAGCACGGGCTCTAGGCACGTGGGCTTCAGTAGTTGTGGCACACAGGCTCTAGAGAGCAGGCTCAGTAGTTGTGGCACACGGGCTTAGCTGCTCCGCGGCATGTGGGATCGCCCCAGACCAGGGCTGGAACCCGTGTCCCCTGCATTGGCAGGCAGATTCTTAACCACTGCACCACCAGGGAAGCCCTAGGGTGTTCTTTTGAGCCTTACTTAGCATGCCCGATTCCACTTCAACATATCCCAGAAACTTTCTCTTCTTATTAAACCAGCAACAGGGCTAACAAAAACTCCTGTAATTAAATAATAGCAGAACTGATTGATACTGGCTATGTGCCCAGTACAGTTTTAAACACTTTACATGTTTCAATTCATTTCTTCCTCATAAGAGTCTGTGGTGGTAAATACTATTATTATCTCATTTTAGGAAAAAACTGAGGCAAAAAGATAACAAACAGAAAGTATCTGAGACAGGAGTCAAACCCAGGCAATTCTGGACCTTAAAACCATTGTGCTCTTCTGCATCAAGGTGGATAATCATTCCTAGTTAATAATTCTCATTTCTGTTATTATCTAACCATTATTTTTCTACCATTCCTGGTGTGGGGGGTGTGTGTGTGTGAAAAAGAGTTGTATGGTAACTTCTTATTGATATATTACTGTTTCTTGTTCATTAAGCTGAACCCCATAGGAACAAGGGGAAAGCAAAATCATGAATAATTCTAAAGTGGATTTTTTTTCTGTCTGTAATTTTAAATCTCTCTCCCACATCTAATAGAGGGCTGAAAAAACCCTAACATTTTACTTCAATTTGTGTTTCAAACACTGTTTTGAGGAAACTGTTTACTTAAGTGAAAAATTTTCACTTAATCTGCTTTTGAAAAGTAATTAAAGTAGGACCTCCTTTTAAGGTATAGCTATTTGGAGGTTCTTAAACTGGCTCAATTTACAAAAATTAATTTTATTCCCAAAATCTTGTGGGAATTTTACTTCATAAAAAGTGAGGTATCAATGTAAAAAAACTTACATATGGACATAAATATATAACCATAAATACATGTTTATGTATGAAAACATATATATTATTCTTTCCATAAACCTTTACTGTCACTAAAATATGTCATGGCTTCTAGAGACAGAAAAAAGAGCAAGCAAGTGAACTGGCTATGATCTGATTATCCTCATTCAATGAGACTATGGGGCATAAACAATATTCCAAAAGCAAAGACTCAAAAGAGGGATTTCAAGGCACAATTTGAGAAAGGAAAAAGGAGAGAAAAGCCAAGAAGAAATAAAAAGGAAAAAAGCAGATAGAACTCACTATTCTTACAATGGTATACACAAGATAATCAGTCTTGGGAATTCCCTGGCAATCCAGTGGTTAGGACTCAGTGCTTTCACTGCCAAGGCCCAGGTTCAATCCCTGGTCAGGGAATTAAGATCCCACAAGCCATGCAGTGCAGCCAAAAAAAAAAAAAACTCTTTTCACTGGGATGACCAGTGGCAGCCAGAATAACACTGCTGCTCTGAAGTTGGACAGAAGTAAAAATTCGTAAATCACAGCACATTGATAAGCACTCACATTTCAATAGAAATGGACAAGCTACTTAACCTCCCTGTGAATCGGTTTCCTCATATGAAAAATGGTGATAACACTAATACCCACCTTACATGGATGCTATGAAGATATTTGCAAAGCACTTAGTAGGCTATGCAGCATAATGTAGCACCAAGTAAGTGTGAAATAAATAAAATAAACAAATGAATACCATTCGTCCCTGTCATCATGCAGGGAAGTGAAAGTGGTGATATACCACAGTATGGAAGTTCTGAATGAACCTCAATTTCTTTTTCATGAACTAATGATGAAGTAAAAGTAAGGCATGATTTACAAGTTGCAAACTACAGAATTATGAAAGAGGCAAGTGGCAAATAAATTGCATTCAAGTGGAACTGAATGCACATGAAAAATCTACAGCAATTATCTTGAAATAATAGAAGACAGGAAAGTTGTTGGAGAACAAAAGAAAGGAGGGAAAATATTATATATATGTACCCACACACACCCCTCCCCTCACATATAGACTTTAAGGAGCAATACCTAAACTACTGAACAATCTGTAGTCACTTGGAAAAACTGTAGGTATGAACAAAACTTCAATAGATATACAGTGCTTTTAAAAATACTTTTCATTTCAATAATTTTATGATTTTGTTGACAACTCATCTACCCTTTATAAAAACAATTTCATTGAAAATGTAAATATAAGAGAGGGGGGACTTCCCTGGTGGCGCTGTGGTTAAGAATCCGCCTGCCAATGCAGGGGACACAGGTTCAAGCCCTGGTCCAAGAAGATCCCACACGCCATGGAGCAACTAAGCCCGTGCGCCACAACTACTGAGCTTGCACTCTAGAGCCCGCAAGCCACAACTACTAAGCCTGCGTGCCACAACTACTGAAGGCCGCGCACCTAGAGCCCATGCTCCGCAGCAAGAGAAGTCACTGCAATGAGAAGCCCACACGTCACAAAAAAGAGTAGCGCCTGCTCGCCACAATTAGATAAAGCCTGCATGCAGCAATGAAGACCCAACACAGCCAAAAATAAATAAATTAATGAATTAAAAAAAAAAATAAGAGAGGGAAGACAGCAAAAGCAAGAAGAACTACAATTCTGCAGCCTGTGGAAGGAAAACCACATTCACAGAAAGACAGACAAAATGAAAAGGCAGAGGACTTTGTACCAGATGAAGGAACAAGATAAAACCCCAGAAAAACAAAGAAAAGAAGTGGAGATAGGCAACCTTCCAAAAAAAGAATTCAGCATAATGATAGTAAAGATGATCCAGGACCTCAGAAAAAGACTGGAGGCAAAGATCGAGAAGATGCAAGAAATGTTTAACAAAGACCTAAAAGAATTAAAGAACAAACACAAAGAAGAATTAAAGAACAAACAAACAGAGATGAACAATACAATAACTGAAATGAAAAATACACTAGAAGGAATCCATAGCAGAATAACTGAGGAAGAAGAACACGTAAGTGACCTGGAAGACAGAATGGTGGAATTCACTGCTGCGGAACAGAATAAAGAAAAAAGAATGAAAAGAAGTGAAGACACCCTAAGAGAGCTCTGGGACAACATTAAACCAACAACATTTGCATTACAGGGGTCCCAGAAGGAGAAGAGAGAGAGAAAGGACTCGAGAAAATATTTGAAGAGATTATAGTCAAAAACTTCCCTAACATGGGAAAGGAAATAGCCACCCAAGTCCAGGAAGCACAGAGAGTCCCAGGCAGGATAAATCCAAGGAGAAACATGCCAAGACACACAGTAATCAAATTGGCAAAAATTAAAGACAAAGAAAAATTATTGAAAGCAACAAGGGAAAAATGACAAATAACATACAAGGGAACTCCCATAACGTTAACAGCTGATTTCTCAGCAGAAACTCTACAAGCCAGAAGGGACTGGCACGATATAGTTAAACTGATGAAAGGGAAGAACCTACAACCAAGATTACTCTACCCAGCAAAGATCTCATTCAGATTCAACAGAGACATCAACAGCTTCACAGACAAGCAAAAGCTAAGAGAATTCAGCACCACCAAACCAGCTCCACAACAAATGCTAAAGGAAATTCTCTAAGTGGGGAACACAAGAGAAGAAAAGGACCTACAAAAACAAACCCATAACAATTAATAAAATGGTAATAGGAACATACATACCAATAATTACCTTAAATGTGAATGGATTAAATGCTCCAACCAAAAGACACAGGCTCCCTGAATGGATACAAAAACAAAACCCATATATATGCTGTCTACAAGAGACCCACTTCAGACCTGGGGACACATACAGACTGAAAATGAGGGGATGGAAAAAGATATTCCATGCAAATGGAAATCAAAAGAAAGCTGGAGTAGCAATACTCGTATCAGATAAAATAGACTTTAAAATAAAGAATGTTACAAGAGACAAGGAACGATACTATATAATGATCAAAGGATTAATCCAAGAAGATATAACAATTATAAATATATATGCACCCAACACAGGAGCACCTCAATACAAAGCAACTGCTAACAGCTATAAAAGAGGAAACTGACAGTAACACAATAATAGTGGGGGACTTTAACACCTCACTTACACCAATGGACATATCATCCAGATAAAATTAATAAGGAAACACAAGCTTTACATAACACAATACACCAGATGGATTTAATTGATATTTATAGGACATTCCATCCAAAAACAGCAGATTACACTTTCTTCTCAAGTGCACACGGATCACTCTCCAGTATAGATCACATTTTGGGTCACAAACCAAGCCTCAGTAAATTTAAGAAAATTGAAATCATATCAAGCGTCTTTTCCGACCATAACGCTATGAGATTAGAAATCAGTTACAGGGGAAAAAAATGTAAAAAACACAAACAAATGGAGGCTAAACAATATGTTACTAAATAACCAAGAGATCACTGGAGAAATCAAAGAGGAAATCAAAAAATATCTAGAGACAAATGACAATGTGAAAACACGACGATCCAAAACCTATGGGATACAGTAAAAGCAGTTCTAAGAGGGAAGTTTATAGCAATACAAGCCTACTCAAGAAACAAGAAAAATCTCAAATAAGCAACCTAACCTTACACCTAAAGGAACTAGAGAAAGAAGAACAAACAAAACCCAAAATTAGTAGAAGGAAAAAAACTCATAAAGAGCAGAGCAGAAATAAATGAGAGAGAAACAAAGAAAACAATAGCAAAGATCAATAAAACTAAAAGCTGGTTCTTTGAGAAGGTAAACAAAATTGATAAACCTTTAGCCAGACTCATCAAGAAAAAGAGGGAGAGGACTCAAATCAATAAAATTAGAAATGAAAAAGGAGAAGTTACAATGGACACCGCAGAAATACAAAGCATCCTAAGAGACTACTACAAGCAACTCTCTGCCAATAAAATGGACAACCTGGAAGAAATGGACAAATTCTTAGAAAGGTATAACCTTCCAAGACTGAACCAGGAAGAAACAGAAAATACGAACAGAGCAATCACAAGTATGAAATTGGAACTGTGATTTAAAATCTTCCAACAAACAAACGTCCAGGACCAGATGGCTTCATAGGTGAATTCTATCAAACATTTAGAGAAGAGCTAACACCCATCCCTCTCAAACTCTTCCAAAAAATTGCAGAGGAAGGAACACTCCCAAACTCATTCTATGAGGCCACCATCACCCTGATACCAAAACCAAATACTACAAAAAAAGAAAATTACAGACCAATACCACTGATGAATATAGATGCAAAAATCCTCAGCAAAGTACTAGCAAACAGAAACCAGCAACACATTAAAAGGATCATACACCATGATCAAGTGGGATTTATCCCAGGGCTGCAAAGATTCTTCAATATATGCAAATCAATCAATGTGATACACCATATTAACAAACTGAAGAAGAAACACCATATGATCATCTTGATAGATGCAGAAAAAGCTTTTGACAAAATTCAACACCCAATTATGATAAAAACTCTCCAGAAAGTGGGCATAGAGGGAACCTACCTCAACATAATAAAGGCCATATATGACAAACCCACAGCAAACATCATTCTCAATGGTGAAAAACTGAAAGCATTTCCTCTAAGATCAGGAACAAGACAAGGATGTCCACTCTCGCCACTTATTATTCAACATAGTTTTGGAATTCCTAGTCATGGCAATGAGGGAAGAAAAAGAAATAAAAGGAATACAAATTGTAAAAGAAGAAGTAAAACTGTCACTGTTTACAGATGTCATGATACTATACATAGAGAATCCTAAAGATGCCACCGGAAAACTATTAGAGCTGATCAATGAATTTGGTAAAGTTGCGTATACAAAATTAATGCACAGAAATCTCTTGCATTCCTATACACTAACAACTGAAGATCAGAAAGAAATTAAGGAAACAATCCCATTCACCATTGCAACAAAAAGAATAAAATACCTAAGAATAAACCTACCTAAGGAGGTAAAAAACCTGTACTCAGAAAACTATAAGACACTGATGAAAGAAATCAAAGGCGACAGAAACAGATGGAGAGATATACCATGTTCTTGGATTGGAAGAATCAATATTGTGAAAATGACTATACTACCCAAAGCAATCTACAGATTCAATGCAATCCCTATCAAATTACCAGTGGCAGTTTTTACAGAACTAGAACAAAAAAATATTAAAATTTGTATGGAGACACAAAAGACCCTGAATAGCCAAAGCAGTCTTGAGGGAAAAAAACGGAGCTGGAGGAATCAGACTCCCTGACTTCAGACTATACTACAAAGCTACAGTAATCAAGACAACATGGTACTGGCACAAAAACAAAAATATAGGTCAATGAAACAGGACAGAGAGCCCAGAGATAAACCCACACACCTATGGCCAACTAATCTATGACAAAGGAGGGAAGGATATAAAATGGAGAAAAGACAGTCCCTTCAATAAGTGGTGCTGGGAAAATTGGACAGCTACATGTAAAAGAATGAAATTAGAACACTCCCTAACACTATACACAAAAATAAACTCAAAATGGATTAGAGACCTAAATGTAAGACCGGACACTATAAAACTCTTAGAGGAAAACATAGGAAGAACACTCTGACATAAATCACAGCAAGATTTTTTTTGACTCACGTCCTAGAGTAATGGAAATAAAAACAGAAATAAACAAATGGGACCTAATGAAACTTAAAAGATTTTGCAAAGCAAAGGTAACTACAAACAAGACGAAAAGACAACCCTCAGAATGGGAGAAAGTATTTGCAAACGAATCAACGGACATAGGATTAATCTCCAAATATATAAACAGCTCATACAGCTCAATATTAAAAAAACAAACAACCCAATCCAAAAATGGGCAGAAGAGCTAAATAGACATTTCTCCAAAGAAGACATACAGATGGCCATGAAGCACATGAAAAGCTCCTCAGCATCGCTAATTATTAGAGAAATGCAAATCAAAAATACAATGAGGTATCACCTCACACCAGTTAGAATGGGCATTATCAGAAAATCTACAAATAACAAATGCTGGAGAGGGTGTGGAGAAAAAGGAACCCTCTTGCACTGTTGGTGGGAATGTAAATTGATAGAATCACTATTGAGAACTGTATGGAGGTTCCTTAAAAAACTAAATATAGTATCACCATATGACCCAGCAATCCCACTACTGGGCATATACCCAGAGAAAACCATAATTCAAAAAGACATATGCACCTCAATGTTCACTGCAGCACTATTTACAATAGCCAGGTCATGGAAACAACCTAAATGCCCACTGACAGACAAATGGATAAGAAAGATGTGGTACATATATACAATGGAATATTACTTAGCCATAAAAAGGAACGAAATTGGGTCATTTGTAGAGATGTGGATGGACCTAGAGACTGTCATACAGAGTGAAGTAAGTCAGAAAGAGAAGTAAGTCAGAAAAAGAAAAGTAAGTCAGAAATATATATTAACATATATATGTGGAACCTAGAAAAATGGTACAGATGAACCAGTTTGCAGGGCAGAAATAGAGACACAGATGTAGAGAACAAACGTACGGACACGATGGTGGGAAAGTGGCGGAAGGGTAGGTGGTGGTGGGATGAATTGGGAGATTTTGATTGACATATATACACTAATATGTATAAAATAGATGACTAATAAGAACCTGCTGTATAAAAAATAAATAAAATAAAATTCAAAATGTAAACATAAAAGCTCAAAGATAATATCTAGGAATATCTTTAGTGATAACAAATGAGAATGAATGTAAAATGCTTTTGTCAACTGTAAAGAAAGCACCCCATAAAATTAATAGAAACAGTGTCCATACAACATATGCAAGATTTAGCCATTTCTGGGCAATATTTGTTGTTGTTCAAAACACTCACTAGCTTTAGAAAATTTGATGAAACATTCTACCTACTGGAAGCAAAGGCTTAGCCTAGTAGACGGTCTGTCAAGCATACAAGAAAAACCTTACATTCTCCGTGTAAATTATATATTGTATCTCTCTCTCTATATATATGTTGCTTTAATGATGGCATGCTAATGGAAAACCATAGATTTATGCATAAAAATGAGAAATGAAATAGAAACCACAAGTTATAAAACTATACTATGACTTGCAGTACAGATATACTGTGCCAAATCATGACATAAAGCACAAACTATTTAAGACAAAATTGTTTTAAACATCAGTACATTCAGATCCATTTGTTCTAAGACAATATATCTGCACTGTCCAATATGGTAGCCTCTACCCACATGTGGCTATAGAGCAATTGAAACGTTGCTAGAACAAATTGAGATGTGTTGTAGGTAATACATCCTGGATTTTGAAGACATAGTATGAAAAGAACAATGTAAAATACCTCATTATTAAGTTTTATATTGATCACAGGTTGAAATATTTTGAATATAGCAGATTAAAAACAATATATTATTAAAATTAATTTTACCTGTTTCTTTTCACTTTTTAAATATGCCGCTAGAAAATTTTACATTATCCTTGCAGGATAACAGAAATAGACTGTGCTTTGCAGTCTATTTCTATTGGTCAGCGCAGCTACAGACAAATAGATTTAATGGTAACTCAGCTTGAATTCCTGTGTTCCAAAGTTAAGATCACTGACTATTCCAGCAACTAGACTAGTTTACAAACTTAACCAATCCCTGCCCAAACTGTGCTAATTTCTGACCTAAAACCACCCTACGACTAACCTCAGCCTCCAAAATTTATTTATGTACTCTAACTTCCCCACTTTTAAGGCACTCCTGAGACTGTCAAGGTGGTGCTGGCTCAGCAAGTTCAGGAAATCCAGCTTTTTATGACCAGCAGGTTTCCCTGGTGGTCTTTGTACAGGGCTTTGACAAAGTCAATGAATAAGAATTGTAAAATGCAATAAGTTGTATTGAGGAGGCATAACAAGAACGGTTAGAAAAAAGTAATTATATATAGGTTGTTCTGTCTAGTTATTTAAATTACCTAAATTAAAATCCACACTTGCAGCAATCTACCTTATTTTGGAAAAGTGAAAGAGCAAATCACATGGGCACTACGGTTCCTGCTATGACAGAGTAGGAGTACGTAACACTAAATTAGACAACAGAAATAAGATATCAATTTCACTGAGGTTTCTGAGTGTTACAGACAGGCTGAAAACATGATCTAAATTTTTAGACTTTTTAGAATCCTTATTGTTTTTGTGATTTGTACCCAACTCCTGACTGAGTCTTTAGAGTAGAAATGGGTGGGGTTTTAAGGGAGACACAAAACAAATGTAGCCATCTTTACTACTTTCCTTTCAGTCTCAGGACTCAGTAGAATACCATTTTAAAGCCCAGGAGCCAGGGTAAACCCCCTAGTCTAGAGTTGATTATAGTGTGGCAAGTTAGCTGAAGTCCACCAAGTTTTTCCAGTACAGAGTGAATTACACCCTGCCATTTTGATTCCCTTCAATGGCGACATTTAAACTCCAGAATTACAGCCACCTAAATAGGCCATATTTATGAAAAGCTAAATACATCCTCAAATCGCTAAACAGAAAACCATACATAAGACTCAATTTTCAACTTTTCACCATCGTACACATATTAATCTCAAGTAATACACACTTTCGCTTACCCCAAAATAGTCACCCATCCCACCTAAGTTTATTTTAACCATTTTCTTTCAACTTTGTTAGTGTTCTCCACATCAGTAAGTTAAAAAACTTTCTTAATAGACAGACATCAGATACACCATGACAACCTAACTATAGAACATCAGAATAAAAACCTTAACTTGAGAATCATTCATTTATGACAAAAACACATTTACTTGATTTATCAATATGATGAACCACAATCAATTTTGCAACTCTGACAGCTTTACTTTGATTTTCAGCAAGTTTCTCAAGTATTTCTCCACTCTTGATGAATACTCAATCAAGTCCATGTTAACAAAATTAAGAATGATTAAGAATGATCACTGACAAAACAGTATTCCAAAATCAAAGAGACATTTTGACTTTTATATCATTAATACCACTTCACAGTTAAATGGTCTATTCAAGATGTCTCTACAGGGTGTATGTATATATGTGTACATACATATGTAAAAGGGAGAGATGTGTTTTAATACAAAGAATTACAAGCAGAGACCCTGTTCTCCAGCCTGCCTTCAAATATACTACCCATAGTGAGCCAATATAAATCGCTGAACAGCTAAGACGACCCTTTTGTGAATTCTGTGGAGGAAGAGCAACAGAAGGTCTTACAGGGAACATTATAGCATAAAAAGACACTCTTGTTCACTGCCAGGGCCTGACCTTACATCGATTCTACATCTTCACTTTTAATTGCGTGCCTGCTGCTCATCTTTACTTGAATAGCCCTCCGGCGGCATAACACTCAACCTATTGTGGGCACAGGGATTCAAGAAGTCAAAATATCCCTATCAGTAGTTTAAGATGAAAATAGGCAACAGCAGTTTTGACTTCTTGAGCTTCAAATGATAAAATTCAGAGAGAAGGCAGAAAAATTCTGTAAGTGCCGAAGTGAGAAAGGGGAAAGACCATCCTCTTCTGCTCTCCCTCAATCCTTTTAATGGATGGGGACCTCCATGCAGAATGTTGTGGGAAACACAGTGTCACCACATTTTAGCTGGGGCAAAGCCATGTAGGGAAAGAGAAAGATTGAAAAATAAAATTAAATTAAATTAAAAAATATATATATATATATATGTAGCCTTAAGTTGATACTGTTTTAAGCATAACAGCTCAGAACAATCTTGTACTCCTTCACATCCTCTACTCCCTCCATCCGCACTCGCGACATATTCTCCTTTGTAAGGTTTCTCACAGGTACACCTCCCTAGATTTGTGCTAAACCCAAGATTACTATCATGCCTTCTCACCAGTCTCCTTGCCCCCAGGCTGCACTGTGGCAGGCACACACACTTCTCCAATCCACCTGCCTTGTCTTTCTAAACATATATTTTTATTGTATCACTGCTCTGATCTTAGTTCTTCAGGGAAGAACTTAGTTCTCCATTGTCTGGAGAACCCACATTCCTAAGCCAGACATTCAAGACTGTCACTATCATGATAAGTCTCATCAGTATTAGTCTAATTCTCAGCTCCATTTTGCATCCTTGTTACCTTTATCTCACCTACTTCTAATCTAAGTTCTCTTATAGTGTAGAATATACAAAGACATGTTAAATGCTTTTTAAAACCAAGTGGAATCTAGTAAATAAAATGTTTGTTTGTTTGTTTATTTTTAATCCTAAGGAACAACCAATCCATCCTCAATCTCCCAGTAAGATGAAAAATCCCCAGCGCTAGTCAGGAAAGTCTGCTCGATAACCCCACTTATGGCTCATTTTTCTTTCCTTATTTTGGATTCCCATTCTATCCAATCAAATTCTATCTATCCTTCAAAATGTAACTACGGGACACTATCACTTTTTAAATTTTTTAATTTTATTTTTTTCTTTTTTGGCCGCATCGCACAGCTTGCAGGATTTTAGTTACCAGATCAGGGTTTGAACCTGCACCCTCAGCAGTGAAAGTGCAGAGTCTCAGCCGCTGGACCATGGGGAACTGCCTATCACTTTTTTCAAAAAAGCATTCTAGGACAAATTATTCTTGACCCTACTTGGCCATTCATGGCAAATAACACATCACACAATCTAGTTCTTGCTTTCTTATTATGCTCCGTTGCACGTATGTTAGTTTCTAAAGATAGGATTCAGATATTTCACAATACCTAACACCAGTCCAAGAACATAGTATGTACTTGGTAAATACTGAATTCAAACTCCAGTTAACAGCACTGCCACATATACATGAATTTCTAGATTTATAATAAAGAGAAAATACATAAAAGAGTATATAAGAATTTTTCACAGTATAGATGGTTTCTACTGCTTTTTCTATAGAACACAGATCTACAGAACACATCTTTTCTACATAGGTTGTCTTTTTACAATTCTGACTATTGTGCGAAGTCATTAGACTAAATCAATAATACACACAATGCAAATTATGCTAAATACACAGTCTATCTTTCTTTGATGGTTTAGAACAAACGAAGTATCTTAGAGGCATCATGAATATTATGATCATGCTACAGGAGATTAAAAGATTGGGTTTTGAACTTGCTTCTGACATTCCCTAGAAGAAACTTTTTAATATAAATCCCTGATGTCAGCTTACTTGCCTATGGCTTGCTTGCATAAAACTGGAATATAAAATGGGCAATTGCTTAACTTCCTGGATAGGATAAAGTGGCTGCCTTTTTGAATATTTAATTATTGTAACAAAAGCTGAAGCATCCTTTTACCTTGCTTTGTCCTCTTCGTTGAAATCTTCTTCACTGTCTTTCAATGTCCTTTGATGTCTCAGTATTCAATACATTCTCTATTATTTATGTCCCTCTAACAGAATGTGTCACTTCAACTCCCTTGTCTGCTTCAGCCCTCATCCCTCAAGTGTGAAGGAATATATTCACTATCAAGAGATCTTTCTCCCTTTCCTCCTCACTCCAGGTCTTATATTTTTGACATTAAACTATAATTTCCTTTAAGTCTCCTTCTATGTTCCACATTTAACAGAATCTAGCCCTAAATTAGAATTAGAATATCAAATATCCCACTGTATTTTAAAATGAAAATCTTCTGTTATACCTGGATGATTCACCAACTTGAAAACAGCTGTTCAGGAATAACATTTCATATGCTAGATCACACCAAAGTTGATAGGTCAAATGGAGTCATCTACCCTGGCAAAAATGTAGGAAGTAGGCAGTAAGCTCTAAAACGTTAACCGAATAAGTTTGTTACCTTCAGATGAGCTCATGTCTTTGGAATATTGAGGAACTCAAGGTCAAAATGAAAAAAATCAATCTCCCCACCCAGTCCCAAATCTTCTAAGATACTAAACTTATAATGCCTTTGAAAGTAGAGTTTAAAATTTTCCATTCACCAAGTTTTGCTTTGCAGCATCCTGAAACATTAGCACAATTAGTCTGCCTTTATTCTGCTTAAAATCAACTCAAAGTTTAATTTGACAAACATTGCAAAATAATGTTTCATCAGCATTGTAAAATGATTCAAAGTATTTATTGATAGATTATGTTTTTGCAGCTTAAGAGCCAACTATTTTAAAGCTTTTTCCCCACCCCCAGATACCTTCTGACCTTCGAATGAGCATGATGGCAATAAGGTGCCTGGTGAAGCTTCAACTTAAACTGTCATCTTAAAAAAAAACCAGCCAACTCCCTTCCCAAATGAGCAAACTAACAAAAGTCTTTCTGTTTTAATTGAGGCATATACAGAATGTGATGCTGCAAAAGAGTTCAGAACTGGCAAAAGTTTGGTCAATTTTTCTTACCAGGCCTTGATGTCATAACTTCTTAAAGACACTGTATTCCAAAATGCTCTATTGTTAAAATGGCTCTTTACCAATAGAAACTAAGTAATAGACGATAGTTAGGTTTCCACACTAGCCTAGAAGTAGTTAATTGGTTACAAAGCTAAACAAAAAAAAACCCTAAATCATATAGCAACATTGTTTCTATTTGAAAAACTTAAGATCTGTTTCACTTCTCTTGGTGTGTTGCAGGTCCATCATTGAGATCTAGAACAACTGTTCCTCTACCCCCCAAACCCCCAGTTTCTACCCTCTCCCCCAGTTCTACTCTCTACTCTCTCCATTAGGTTACAATAGTAGGAAAAGCAACAACAAAGACATGAATGGGAGAGTGGACATGTTCCTCTTGAGGAAAGGAGGTCACATATATCTACAATTTCTGAAAGTCAGTATTTCTAATTGTACCTCCTATACCAGAAATGGAATAACACCCCTCTCTTTAATCAAAACTTTCTAGTCCATTTATTCATTAAAATACATAAGCATCTACTATAGTTGAAGCTTTACTTAATTTACTTTCCACATTAACACATGAGTTCCATATTCCCAATAAAAAAATGCCCATAGTACATTCAACACCTGTGACCGATAAGCCTATAAATTTCTGTCCTACCAGATTAGTTACAAGTCAACCTAGAAATGATGGGTTTTTCCCTAATCTTTGTAATGCTAGTGTTATTATAAGTATATGATTTAATATATGCAAGCCAGTGAAATGAATGCCAAAAAATTATGATGAAAAGCTAATTTGAGGACTTCCCTGGTGGCCAAGAATCCTCCTGCCAATGCAGGGGACGCAGGTTCGAGCCCTGGTCTGGGAAGATCCCACATGCCGCAGAGCAACTAAGCCCATGTGCTACAACTACTAAGCCTGTCCTCTAGAGACCACAAGCCACAACTACTGAGCCCACATGCCAAAACTACTGAAGCCCATGAGCCTAGAGCCCGTGCTCCACAACAAGAGAAGCCACGGCAATGAGAAGCCGCGCACTGCAACGAAGAGTAGCCCCCGCTCGCCACAACTAGAGAAGGCCCACTAGCAGCAACGAAACCCAACGCAGCAAAAAAAAAAAAAAAAAAAAAAAAAAAAGGTAATTTGAATGCTCTAGAAAAAGCTAGATGAAAGAGGAGTTGGGTCCCTTCTATTTGTTTTTATTTTATTTATTTATGTATTTATTTATGTTTTGGCCGCGCCACATGGCATGCGAGATCTTAGTTCCCCCACCAGGGATTGAACCTGTGCCTTGTACATTGGGAGCACAGAGTCTTAACCACTGGACTGCCAGGGAAGTCCTGGGTCCCTTCTCTTTAGAAAGCTCTCAAATTAAAGTTAGGCAAAATTCCTGTGAGTTATGAAGAGGGAGAAAGACAAATTTTATGAGATGCCTAAGTTTTAAAAATCTTTTCAAGATTTACTGGGTGCCATGTAGCAGCATCTGTAATTCTTAACCATTTTCAAGTTATGGATTCCTCAGGAAATTTAATGAAGGTTACAGCCCACTTCTCTCCCTAGAAATACAAATGAATAAACACACAGTTCTGGTGGATATTATACCCTGTCCCCATTTCTCCTTCATGCTCCATGAAAGCTCATCTCCCTGTGGCTCTACGGATCTTAAGCTTCAAAACATTTCATCCTGTTTACACCCATTAAAAAACTAAGCATTTTATTAGTACAGCAGAACTAAATTCCATAAGGTCTAATCTCAACTTTGCTAAGACGTTATTAGCGATATTTCAGACCTTCTAATAACATACACTGACCTCTCAAGTGAGTTTATTCAACTTAAATAATAAAGGATGCCAGGTCTCATTTCTCTTAATTCCTGTGATCCTCCCATATGACTGATTGGTTAGCAATTCCTTACAGTTCTCTGCAATACCTAGCTGTAACCCATAAACAAGATGACTAACAAGCGAACACATACTCTAATTCTCAGGGTACAATAAAAAATTTTTTTAATAAATAAATAAGGCTAGAATCAGAAAAATCTCTTGATTTAGAATGGTAGTTATTTCTTCTCTCAGATTTAGTGTTTTAATAGTAGTCCACAAAGTAATCTATCTTAATAAGGTTTTCCTTCCCACACATTAAGAGTCATATAAAAGCATGGGTGGATAAGAGATGTCAAATCACTTGCTCGAGTATTCCCAACACATAGCTTTCTCTTCTGAAGTTCCTCCAGTCTAAACCCACCTGGGCTTATGAGTCATGAAAATTCTAATCTGCCACTATTAAGCCTGTTCACCTCTAAATCATTTTTCCCAGCTGCCTAAACCAAAACTTGAACAGTCATTCTAAACTCCTCCTTCTCCTTTATTACCCACATCCAAGCAATCACTAGTCCTCCAGTTGGTCCCTTAATTCATTTCTCAAGTCTGTCCCTTCCTCTCAATCAATTTAGGTCCTTATGTGTTAACTGGTTTCCCTGTCTGTGTTTGGTTCCTGACAATCCATATCCCAGAATAATCTTTCCAGAACAAAGATGTGATCACTTCATTCACCAAATTAAAGCCTTACAATGGCTCTCAGCTTAAAAATCCTTCAATGTGGGCTTCCCTGGTGGTGCAGTGGTTAAGAATCTGCCTGCCAATGCAGGGGACATGGGTTTGAGCCCTGGTCCGGGAAGATCACACATGCCACGGAGCAACTAAGCCCGTGCACTACAACTACTGAGCCTGTGCTCTACAGCCTGCGAGCCACAACTACTGAGCCTGCGTGCCACAACCACTGAACCTGCATGCCACAACTACCGAGCCCACATACCACAACTACTGAAGCCCGCACGCCTAGAGCCCATGCTCCGCAACAAGAGAAGCCGCTGCAGTGAGAGGCCCGTGCACCGCAACGAAGAGTAGCTCCCACTCACCGCAATGAGAAAGCCCGCATGCAGCAACGAAGACCCAACGCAGCCAGAAATAAATTAATAAATTAATTTTTTAAAAAATCCTTCAGTGTCCCTACTGGACAAAGTTGAAGGCACAGAAATGCTGGAATGTCCTTTGTGATGTGGCCCCTACCTACATCTCTAGTCTCATCTCTCACTTGCCTCACCCCTATGCTGAATCTTCTGCTCCCTCAACACACCATGCTGTTTTTTACCTGTGTCCCTGTTTTTCCCTCTGCTTAAAATAAATATTTGCTGCAACCTCTACCCCCATGCCCTGGTCTGTCTATGGAACCCTACCCATTCACTTCTGAATAAAGATTTAAAATGCCCAAAGATGTTCATGACAGCATTATGTTTAACAGTTAAAAACCGAAAAGATAAATCCTCCAAATACAGAAATAATTTGTTAAATTACAGTGGATTCCTGTGATGGACTATTATGCAATAATAAAAAATGTTTAAAAATTAATGATATGAAAAGCTAAAAAATATGGCGATAAAATTGTTTACACAGAATCATCTCAACCATATAAAGTACACTATACATATACATAACAAAAAAGAGAACTGGCAGAAAATGCACCAACACATTAAGAGTACTTATCTCTGGGTAACAGAATTACAGGCAATTTTTTTTCCCTCAAGTTTTAGAGAGTGAGTATGCATTACTTTCAAAATCAGAAAAACTTCGAAAGTATTTTAAATTACAAAAGACTTTCCTGGAGACTTCCCAACCCTCCCTCCCCCCACACACAAATTTAATTATTCCTTCCTCTGCAAGTACACATTCTCTTTGTTGTGCATATCACACACAAGTATAAAACTTATCATCCTGTATTTTAATTCATGTTTCTCAGGGAGCTGTCTGAGGACCAGATATGGTTCAGCTTTAATCCCTAGTGCCTGACCTCTGGTAGCAGCCAGGTAAATGTTTATAAAATGAAATTGCTCTTACGTTGCTAGCTACATCTAAATGACCAATATGTGTCTTATCAATCATTTGTAAATGTAAATCATTAACACATTCAACAAACATTTCCCATTTGCCTAAAATATCCCAGGTACTGTCACAACCCCTGAAAACACTACAGTGAAAAAGGTCCTTGCCCTTGTGGAACTTACATTCTAGTGTGGAGAAACAAACAAACAAACCCAGCTCACTTCAGACAGTAAGGAGTGCTATAAAGACAATGGGGGATGAGGGGAATCAGGGAAGATCTGGGGAAAGAGTGCAACATCAAAGACACACTGAAAGATGATAAGTGATAAGAGGCAAGCGGGTATAATAAAACGAGAGAACTGGACATCGCGTCTAAAGACCTACATTTCCACTCCTCCTGTCACCTTACTAGTCAGGTGATATTCTCTGAGTCTCAAGTAGGATGATAATTCCTAATTCACAAGAACGTGTAAGGATTAAATAAGATAATTTATGTGCAAAGGGTGAGGCCAGTGCTTGACATGCAGAGTCCCATGTATTTGTTAGCTGAATCTATTTGGAGAAGACATCAAAAATAATACAATACCCAAAAGCTGGAGTACATGGATTATGACTGCGAATGACGATGCCAAAAGATACTTAATGTAAATCCTATCCCTTTGATCAGGGAATCCTGTAATAGATATGTGCTTAACAAAAATACCGCTTACGCTATCCTTCTTAACTGTGTATCTGAACTCAGGATTCTACTATTGATTACAACCACTTTAAACAACAATGTGGCAAAAAGTTGACTAGTTTTCCCATAAAATCAAATGCAAACACATTAAAAAAAAAAGATTCATGCTCCAAAAACTGTCTCTCAGCCTTTCCCCACAAACTTTATTCATAAACCTCACTGGTCTTCACTATTTTTAATCCCCTGCATATCTAGTTTATATTTCTCTAGTCCAAAAGAGGAAAGGAAATTTTCCACGGCAGATTGCAAAAGAGAGGTGCTTCTGGGCACACTCACTTCTTGTCCTTTTTCATTGCTGCCTATCTGAAACCTAAGAACTGGGTCTCCTGGACTTTGAGTAGGGGGTTAGAGTGTCAGATCACTAAAATGTTTCCTCTGAATTATTTAAATCCCTAGCTAGTCCCAAAACTCTACCATATATTTAAGATAGAAAGTCTTTTGCCCTTTACATCTCTGCTTTCCAATCTCACAATCTTCAAACGAATGACTAGCTGAATGGGCCTACTATAACCTACTCTTTGTCAACCTCTTAGACCAAAGAATTGTCACCTTAATATTTCTAAGTATTATTGTAAGAATTATTCTGACCCTCATTCTGATCACTTCCAGTATTAATAACTTGATTTGGGAAGACAGGAATAAAATAGACCACCATGACAGGGTAAGTTAACTCCACAAGAATGAGATGATTAACAGTGAAGAGGTAAAGAAAAATTTAACTCATAGGATACAAGTTAATATTCCCATCTATTGGTTGCCAAAATATCTAATGTCAAAGCAAGAACCCTGCTTACTTCTTAGCATACCAAAGTACAAACAGATTCACAGCCTAGAAACTATGGGATGTCCATAAAGTCTGAAAATCCAGATATTTTCTATTTTTACAAATTGAAGATGTCCTTTATAACATTCTGTACATTCACCTATGTTTCCATGTTCTGTGAACATCTTGTAAAGAAATGCTATAGTGGAGAATCTGTCTTGAAAATGTTAAATATACTGTATTGTAGAAAGGACAAAACTATAGCAACTTGTATTTAAATGTTTAGTCATTCATGTAATGAGCACCTACTAAGTGCCAAGTGCTCATGAACTTCTAGACACTGGTTCAGTTGGTAGCACTGGCCATTTAATTCGTTGCACTGAATTACTAAAGATAGGGAGTTACATTTTTTTCTCTTGAATTTGATCTTGCCTTTGAAATAAGTTTGAACACTTGAAGAATGAAGATATTTGGCTGTTCAACAGTCTTAACCACACAACAATATCAGTACACAAAGTTTCCTTCCCTCTGTGTACATTTATTCTATGATCACTTCAAATGATACAAAGGCTGTTTGGTACCCATTTCTGTTCCTCTCCTCTGAAGACTGCCAACAAGGATTCATATCATATAGTCATTATTTTTGAGAATTATATAATAGTGCTTCTGGGGAAAGAAAAGTGGTGTTGATTCTAAGATGCTAATTTATTGAATTATTTTAATTCACTAGTACTTTTCCACATCAAGTTAAGTCAAAATATTACAATGGTTTCACATAAGTTTACAGGCCTAGCACCTGTAATGAACACTGAAGGATATGAAAACTAAATGTAAAAGAACTGAAGCATAACAGAACCCCCAGAGAACAAGCCACGTACAAGGTATAAGGACCAGTTGCGGAAAATTCCTTGTTAAGGCTGGCTACTACTGCAAGCACAGCAATCTCCCCAGGAAAGCGACTTTGAAGCTGTGGCTATATTATATTCCTCAACTCTCAAGATCCAAACTTGGGCCTCTATACTGAATTCTACCTCTGACAACCATGCTGGCCTCTACAGAGAGTCAGGCATGGTCTTCAGGGAAATGGTGAAAAGGAACTTCAAATCAGAGCCTTTGGAGCTCCAGAATTACCAAAATCTCACATTTGCATTGGCGAGTCAGCCATGGCAGAAGCAGGTAGTTACAAATACACACCATCCTTGTGACTAACTCTATACTCCCTAACTTTCAGAGCACTATGACTGGCTTTCTAGGACAGGCAGTCACCATAACATACAAAGAGCCCTTCATTGCTCTTCCAACCCTGCTGGACACATCTTTCTAGGCCTTCTCCATTTCCAGATGTCATCAACTAGCATTTAATCCTGGACTACTAGCTATCAATAAAGATTTCCTCTATTAAACTCAAACTGTGTCTAATTACTGGTGGTTAGGCAGGCATTTAAGAGTCATAACAGTATCTAATTTTTTGAACATTTTGTATACATTCTCAAAGCAAACCCAGAGGATAGGCTCTCTCTCTCTCCATTTTTGCAGACTTCTTGGAAAAAGAAACATGGAATAAATGACTAGACTCCAATCACCAGTGACAGAGCTGAGGCTTCAACCAGTGTCTTCCTCGTTCCAAGCTTCATGGGCTGTCCACTACTCTATACTCCCCTCCATTCCTTTCCTCAGTAAAATCCACATGGCTGCATCAGATTTTTCATATTGTAGTAACGAAGCCATAATCTTTTGAGACTTGCAGATCAAAACACTCCAAAAACCACCTGAGCAATGACACCTTCCAAATGGACGAGCATTACACCTTGTGCAGCCCTTGAAAGAGAGCAAAATAGGCCAACCAGTGGAGAAAGCTATTTAAGCAGAAATTTGTGTCTTAGAGGATATCTAAACACATTACATTTCTGAGAGCATATTTTTATATCAACTTGCTGCAAGGTCATGAAGAGTTTAAAGCTAAGTACTTTTCAACATGCAATTTTAAAGTAAACAGTTTATATTAGATAAATGTTTTCAGTAGCATAGAAAACTTTCTAATATTTCCTAACCAATATCTCTTTTAAATAGAATATAGATAATGTGGCTTTGCTGGCATACATATTAATCACGCTATAATAAGTTCTGAAACAGTTTGTAGAGTTGGGTGGACTTTAAGTGATTTTGCATTGGAGCAGTAGTTAAGAAACCAACTACAGAAGAGTCTCTAGTTTTAAATCTAGGTCATAGTATCCTTATTCAAAAGCAAGCATAAACTAGACAATTTATATTACTTCCTGAAAAGATGGTTCCAAAAGAAGTAGCCTAGGCTGGTTGAAAACACTGATGTTTCTTCAAAATTTATTATGAATAGGCATATTTATTTTTCAAAATAATTTATACTCCCATGAATTCATGTAAGGAATTTCTTTCTCTGTTATAGATAACCCACCAGCACAATCAACACTAAATTTCATTTAAGCAGACTTATGCCAGAAAATATTAAATCTATACAGTGGCTTTCAATTTGGGGTAGGAAAAGAGGGGTGGGATAAAGGCAGAAATGCAGAGAGAAAGCAGAATATAATTTGAATTTTTTTCCAAAAACACAAATTCAAAACTACATAGATAAGTAAATAAATAAATAGGGGAATATATTGACTACTGTTGAATCTAGTATACGTATGGGCACTATATTTTTCTTCCTCTGTTCCTCTCCATAAAATATATTTTAACAACACAATCTCCAGGGTATATCATAAGGTCAAGTACGGATGCTGCCCAGTCTCCTCCTTCTACACTGCACTGTTAACTGATGTCCACTGGCTCTGGAGGCAGATCTCCTGGGTTCAAATCCCAACTCTGCCAGTTACTGGCTGTGTGATGATGAGGAAATAATGTAAATGCACTAACCCTCAATTTCTTTGTCCGGATAATGAGGGTAATAATAGTCCTGTACCTTAAAGGAGTTCCAATAAGAAACTACATGTAAAGTGCTTAGCAAAGGGCCCAGGTCATAGGTAAATGGTGGATTATCACGTTGTTATAGTAACCAGGGGGTACCTTCAGACAGGAAAAAAAAGACTAAATAACATTACATAGAAGTTTGGGGTCTTTCAGATTGCATGGGATGAAAAAGCAGTAATCCATACTAAGATAAGATCACGCAGAGCCTCTGGCCACCATTAAAATAACAATAATCATAACTCAACATTTATATGGTACTTTACTATGGGCCAAGTACTGTGCTAAGCACTTTACATGCAGTTTCTTATCTGAACTCCTATGAAGCAAGTAATTATTATTATTCCCATTTTACAGATGACAAAATTGAGGGTCAACATATATACATAATTTGCACAAGATTACAAACCCAGGAACTGACAGCGTTGAGATGTGAACCTAGGCAATCTGCCTCCAAAGTCTGCTTCTGATAGAAACTACCCACCTGAACTTGAGCAAGTCATTTCACATATTTGGACTTTGATTTCCTCTTCTGGAAAATGAGCAGAGTAGTGGAATAGGTGCTCTCAAAAGTCCCTTCTAAACTTCTCTGAACAACAACACTATTTAAACCGAAATTCACAACATATAGAAAACACCTCTGTTCTAGTCCTTTTACAAACCTAACTAAGCTTCTCTGTCTTATATAAGTAGAAAATGAAGCATATGTATGATACCCCAGGTGGGGTACCTCACTGATTTAAAAAAAAAATTTTTTTTAATATAAATTTATTTATTTATTTATTTTTGTCTGTCTTGGGTCTTCATTGCTGCGCGGGCTTTCTCTAGTTGCAGCGAGCGGGGGCTACTCTTCGTTGCGGTGCGCAGGCTTCTCATTGCGGTGGCTTCTCTTGCGGAGCACGGCCTCTAGGTGTGCAGGCTTCAGTAGTTGTGGGGCATGGGCTCAGTAGCTGTAGCTCACGGGCTCTAGAGCTCAGGCTCAGTAGTTGTGGTGCACGGGCTTAGCTGCTCCGCAGCATGTGGGATCTTCCCGGACCAGGGCTCGAATCTGTGTCCCCTGCACTGGCAGGCGGATTCTTAACCACTGTGCCACCAGGGAAGCCCCCTCACTGCTTTTGAGTTGGTGGATGGTACATCACTAAGAGCCAGATACAGAATCTCATGAGATAATTCCATAAGTAAGCCCCTTTGAATGGAGCCCAAAGAGAACCTGACATAAATGAAGTCTACCTGACAGCACTAGAGCTACAAGGAAGTTAAGGACACACATCAACAAAACTAGCCAAAGCGCTATTACCCAAGTTATGCCATTTTCTCTCAGGACCTCAGTTTCCTTATTTATAGAAATGAGGTGGCTTTTAGATACAAGTAATCCCTAAGGAAGCAGCCACCCCAACCCAGAGAAACCAATCAACTTTGTTAGAATTAAGGGAAGGGCATAAGAAAGCACGTGCAGTTTGAAAAATCACATTCAAATACAGATATTGCTTTCACAATATAAACCACAGAAGTAAAGCTCCAAATATTCTATTATGTGGGTTGGCAAAAGAGAGTGAAGCAGCACTGCTGGGGGTGGGTAATGGATTTTTTTTTAATATTATGATACATTAGAGTAGATCACTACTACTGTTGAGAGCCCCTTTTAGCTCAAAGAGTCTGAAATAAAAAAATTAAGTCGGTATTCTATGAAATACAGTCCTAGATTTAAAGAAAAAATCTTATTTGTCAAAATAATTTTTTAAAAAGTCATTAGGAGCTACTTAAGTTATTTTCTCTTTTGTAGAAAAATGATTTAAATAAATATAAAAACATGTAAAATTCTGCACACAAGACTCAAGGTGTTTTTGTTTTTTCAAACTTAATATGCTTATCAACACAAACCAAGTCTGATAATTTTCCAAGCCAAAACACAGCCAGGTTACTCCTACTCTGGTTCTAATATTGCTTCAAAACCCTGAAGCTCCATTTTAAGTAAGAAAAAGAAATGAGACATAAAAGTCCACGTAATTTTTCCTGAGGCCAAATTTATAAAGCTCAATTTTCAATTAAATCTCTCCTTCTACAAATCTTTTGGCCATCTTTCCCTACTCAATAGCACTACCAGGGATGAAAAAACAAGAATCCAAACTCAATCCAGTCCATCTGGCTCTCATTAGCATGGCTGGTAAATGGTTTGCTGAGAAACAACTGGCAATCCCCACATAACTTGTCAATATCAGTTTGGGGGAAATTTTATGGATTTAATCTCTCTCCAGTTCCCATTTCTGGAGATAATCAAAAGCTAGTTGTATTCAGATTCTACTCTTAGAAAAAGATAATTGATGTCTACACTATCAGCTTCCAGGCCCAAAACCTCCCTGTTAGCTTTTAGGTTATCCTCTAAGAATGGATTTGGGTAGAGATCATCAGAATAATAAGAGGGACTATTAGAAAAAGAGGGGCTCTCCTACCAAATGCAACCTCCCTGTCCAGCCCCCCGCCACACACACACACACACACACACACACACACACACACACACAAAGAAATTCGAGAAAGCAGAGTCTTCCTTTTCTCTAGGGATCTAATCCCAGCGTGCAGTCTCTTCATTTTATTAAAACAAACTTTAGAATAATGGGGAGAAATATACCTTAATATTAAACTCTTCCATTCCTGAAAGGCCCCTGTAAAAATGTGTTAAGACTGTCTCATTAAAAACTCTCATACACATAATTTACGAGTTTCAGGGACCCCCCCTTGAACTGTTGAGGTTAAAAATCCTTGCTTTAGTTTAGAGAATCATATGCTTCTTAATAACCCTATCTCCTCCTTCATGGATGGGAGCCATGCCAAACATCACATCTGAAATGTAAAGAGCAATAAAATGAAGCCTCCAATTGCACCTGATGCTTTAAACTAACTCTGTCAAATGTCGGTTCTGCCATTTTTCAGCAATGCTCAAAGGATTTCTGTTTCATTTCCTTGGATCCAAAGATCCAAACTGGGTCTTATCCAAAGCCCTCCTCTCTCCTTCCTTCTTTTTTTTAACTGAGCCTCCCAGCGTATGGCCAAATAAATTTGTAAGTGAAGGGTGAATGTTTACCTGAGAACAAAGCCCTCCAGTGAACACTCCCCCTTACCACCCCTTTCCAACTCAAGATGTCCAGGACACTGCCAACCGATGTGGCCATACACTGGATCAGAAAGCGAGAACAGAATAAGGACACTCCATTCAACCTTTTTGTCTGGGGCACTTCCTGGGTTTTTCATTGGCATTTAACACCAAGACACAAGGCTCATTTTTCATTAAAGTTGCAAGACTTTCACTTTGCCCAGTTTCAGATGGTGTAATTGATCTGCATTGTCTTCTTAAATAACCCAATTGAAGGACACTGCAGCTTTAAATATTTCAGCGCTAGCTAGCAAATAGTCTCCATTGCAATATGGCTCTGAAGGTCGCGTCCTATTGTCTCTTTCCTCTGGAAAAAACAATTTCTAAGTCCTCCTTCTAGGTAACATAGGAAGGGTTACCCCTAGAATTCCCACTCTTCCATCCTGGTCCCTGATAGAGTTCCAGTGTTTATTGGAATCTCACACTCATAATTTTCCCGGCAGGGGCAATATGCTGATCGCTATTAAAGATGCCAGCACCTTCGCGAGACATAAACACATGTGTTCACATTAGTTTAATTGAGCATATGCAACTGTCTGAAATAGCAACACTCAAGGGCTGTTAACCCCTTTAAGAGTGGGGCCAGAGTTGTTTGGGAGTGGACGGCTTTCAGGAGGCACCCTGAGCCCGGGATTGCATAATGTGAAATGTGTAGCCACTTAAAACGACAGAAATCTCAGCCTACTCATCCTGGGACTATGCCGGCACCCTGCCATACACTTGCAGCTTTTCTTGTCGAAGGTGAAAAGAAGAGGCACAAGCACGATGAAGGAAAAAATAAGCTAAAAGAAAAAGGCTCTTTTCTATCTTGTCAGGGTGCATATATACGACTCCTCCAGCAGTCACAGTGTTCCCCCACCCTTGTCCCCGGTCGTGGAACAGCCCCAGTGAACTGAAGGGTTTGGAAAAGGGCAGGGCAGTTGAACATCGCTGCCTTTTTTAAAGAACAAAAATCAACGGCCTATTAAATGGCACGGAAGACAAGGCAAAGGGAGCAGAGAAGGAAGGCGTGTGCAGGTGCACTGGAGCATTACCTGAAATGGCAACAGATTGTTACCATTGTCCGTCCGGAAAGCGTTATCCTCCATCCAGGACTTGGAGGTGAGCGGGGCCGCGCGGGGGAACTTGGGCGGCGCGATCACGTTGCTGGAGAAGGGCTTTTTGAGCGGCGAGATAGGGTTGAGCGGTGAAGGTACCCCGACGCCCACGCCCACGCCCACGCCGACCGCCCGGCGAGGGTCCCGGCCCGCCTGCAGGCCGCCCCACGGGTTGGACGGCGCGCTCCAGGCCGCGTTCACGCTCTGGTGCGTGTTCCAGCTGGACGACGCGGACGAGGCGGCGGCCGCGGCGGCCGCGGCGGCAGCGGCAGCCGAGGACGAGGACGGCTTGCTAGTCATGATGGGCTGGTGACCGTACGCCGCGGCAGCGCCCCTCTGCGCATAGGGCGCCTGGCTGGGGCTGGCGGGCGACCGGCGCTGCTGCGAGGGCTGCGCCTGCTGGGGCTGCGCGGGCTGCGCGGGCTGCGGTGCGGGCGGCGGCGGCGGCTGCTGGTGGTGCTGGGTCTGCGCCAGGCTGATCTGCGGGGAGAAGGTGCCTCCGAAGACTGGGTTGACGTGGTGAGGGAAGTTCTGGAAGAGCATGGTCCCGTTGACTGGCGTGATCCCCTGGAAGAAGCTGTCCTCTACCGCGTTCGTGGTGCCCGTGGACCAGGTGCTGCCGAAGGACGGCGACAGCGACGCGCCCGGCGCCGCGGGCTCCTGCGGCGGCGGCGGCTGCTGAGGGGGCTGGTGGAAACCCAAGCCCGGCAGGAGCGGCGATTCCATCTGCATCTTGTCGGGGCCGTTGGGGGCCGGCGGGGCAGCGGCGGGGCTGAGGGCCGGCACTGCGCTGCTGTCCTCCGGCTTGGGGGTCTCTGAGGACAGGGGCGTGGACGGGGCTTCGGCTGTGCCGGGCTCGGGCTGGGGCTGCTGCTGCTGCTGCTGCTGCTGCTGCTGCCGCTGCTGCTGGGTCTGGGGCTGGGTTTTGCTTTTGTCCATCAGTAAATCATCCTGCATGGTTTGCGCAGCTGAAACGGGAAAAAAGAGAGACGCGTTATTGTCAATGTGTTCGTTAATGCCCCTTGCTGAAGCGGGCGGGTGTTTTACTTGCGAAAATCCAGTGCCACCGCTATTAGCCAATTGCAATGCAAATCCATAATCTCCCATTTAGAAGAACAGGTCGGGCTGGGGGAGCGAGGGGGGGTGTGGGGGGGGAGCTCATGCAAGGTCTCTAAAAATACTCTGAGAGCGTCTTCACCCTTTCTGATGTCTAGGTTCCTTTTCTGTATTAGTGAGAGATGTGCTTATAAGACAGAAAGACGGCAATTTCGCCACGTCTCTTTTCCCTTCACCGGAACTCAGAGCGTTCACCCTGCAATGAGAAACCGATTCTGGTTCCTGTTTTTTCCCAAGCACCACCCTCCCCTAGCTATTTGCATACGTCAATAAATACTGCTGCGTCCTTCAGCAAGGTTAAAAAGACACCGCACACGACCCTTTCTAACCCCCGCTCCGGCACTTTAAAGAAACAGAAGTCTTATCCCCCTTGATTAGCAAACTGCCTTCTTGCCTCGATAATTGTTTCATTTAGCAGCAGCGAACCACGAGGGAGGAAATCCTTGGCATTTGTTAGGAGGAGGACTCAGCTGCACAATCATTCTCTGGCCTCCCAGGAGCTGCAGCTACTCCATTTTGTTAGGAGACATTAAAACAAACAACAAAAAAAACATTGTTTTTAAAGAGGTAAAAATCTACTGAAACATTTTCAAGTGCTTGCTTCTTGTTACTCTAAGGATTAGGGTTTTTCTGCTTATTCTCCAATTTTCTCGTCTCCAGTTCTGCCTCACAAGAGATTTTTTGGCATCTCAGTGGTTCAGGTCTCAACAGGAGCCTGAGAATTTCTCCGCAGAGTGAAGAAATGTTCTGGTTGGATTTAAGGTCAGAGAGAGAGAGAGAGAGAGAGAGAGACGCGGAGGGAGGGAGGAGGGAGGGACGGAGGGAGGGGGCGGGGGACTGTGACTATGCGATGGGGTGGGGGCGGGGCTTTTAAAAAAATCCCTCTGAGATTTAAGTAGAAAGTCAAGATAATTCTGGGGTTGCCAGATTTTTCATTTTTGAATCCTCCTGCTACTGCCTTGGTCACAAGACTTTGGCAAATTTAGAATCCATTCTCTTATCACTAGTATTAGCAGTGAAAGATTATGGTTTGAAGACCCTGAATTACCAAATGCTAGCTAACGTGTTAAAAATAGCATAGTACAAAGTCCCCAATTCTCATACATTGTAATTATAGTGCATTGCCATCACTGCTTCATTTAGCCATATAAGGAGAGTATGGTATTTTCCATTTCGCACAGAAGGGCTATATTCACCTCTGCCATACAGCATGTTTTATCATTCAAGGATGAAAATAGTCATCGCTCAAAACCAGGAGATTTCCATATACGTAGTTATCACTGAGTTAGCTTGTCCCTTAGAGCACATTAATTGTTTTAAATATATGAATATTACAGTGCTAAGACCCTGAAAACAAGTATTTTGAAGTGTTCAAGGAGCATATGACCAAATATACAATTATTTTTAGATGATGATTCAGTATAATTGCAACAAAGTTATTAATATGTTTAATGTAGTTAATTAACTCAGATACTTGGAAAAGCATCTTTCTCAGGACACTTGTAAAGGGCATTCAGATACACACAGAAGTTCTGTCTTTGGACATTCTCACGATAATAAATGTTGTAAGATAAATGTGTTAGAAAATGTCTGTGCTTCCCCTCTCAACTATTAAGCAAAATATGTCAGACTAAGAAATGGGATTAAAAGTAGTTCTACTGTTTTATTAAAGAGTATCTTTAAAATGGTTAATCTTTCATTTCAAAGTTTAATACATAGACAAAATAGTGGGCTCGAGGAAAAGCTTCACAGCCACCTTATTCTCCTTTCTACTCCTCCCTCCCTGACCCCCACCCCCAAAAAACCCAACCCAATATAATACACATCACAAATTGCCAGCTACTGCCAATAAAACCTACTTAAGATTGACTTTGTGTTCCTCAGTTCCCTTCATCTAAAATAATGGCTTTGATCAGTATTGTAAAATATGACAAAGAAGCAAGCAGAGCTTGGATTCACAACAGCACAAAGTTCTATTGCTGCCAAAGGAAATGGACACAGAAAGAGACATTTTCATCCTTGGTTTAAGCAGTGCTGCAGTAAACCATTATAATCTGGGATTTGAGTCTCTTCCAGTGTGCTAGAATTGTCTTTACAACAGCCATATCATCATGGCTGAAATATGCGTTTGATTAGAATTTTAATATCACTCAGCTTTTCCAATGCTTGTATCAATGCTTTCTGTTAATGCCTTCAGTTTAAACTATATATCTGTGGTGGAAAAATTAATGCTGTACTATAGCAAAAAAGCCAAAAAGTAAGCTAGACTCAGAATATTTTAAGGCTATAAGTAATATTAATATATTTATTAAATTAAATTTTTTTTATCATACCAGGAACACCCATTTCTCTTTTCAACATTTCTTAAAGACGTGAATTTCACTGCCTGCATAAATTCACTCTGTCAAGGTCAAGACCCATCTTTAATAAATAAGACCCTTTTAAACAAAAGATAAGCAATAGATGAAAATAACATTTACAAAGTTAATATGCAATGTCAGTAACTGCTTGTACAGTCTGTTCCTTTGGGTGGGTTTTTTGTTTGTTGGGTTTTTTTTTTCTTTTTTCTTATTTACAGCAGAGTCCGAGAAATAGATACCTCCTTCCCCTCCCCCCACCCCACACACAATAGATCTTCCTCTACATGCAATCACCCAATCTCAAGTAACAAATTCTTAGCAGCAGTTACCTTTGAGGGTCCAGTTTTTAAGGATCGATAAAATTAAAAAGTGTACAGTATTTATTTTCTTCTTTCAGGTTGATTATGTGACCGCTCTGGCAAGAGCACTTTGACAACTGTAAGAAGAGAGGGCATGCGCACACAGGGAACTGTGGGGGCTGAAGTCCTTAGCTAGGTCCGCTGCCCGACTGGAGAATGTTCCGCTAGGAAAGGAGGAAGTCTCCAAAATACTGATTCCACGGGAAAGAGGTTGTGCCGATTACATTGTATCTTCCTAACCAATCTAAATCACGAGTTGTTAAGATGAACACGGGGGAAAATAAACCGATTTGTCAACTGATTTAGGAGGCCAGGTTAAAAGAGAAACTGGATTCTAGGACTCAAAATAAAGAAACCCAGCAGAGCTACCTTAAATGGTATTAGAATGGTAATGACTGGGTAGCCAGCAATAGGAACCCTACCACAGCAAAAGAGATGGGGTGGGGAGGAATAAGGAAGGGAGGAGGCAGACTACTAGGGAAAGATACTTAAAATCTGACCATACTTAGAAGACACATGCTTAATATTATAAAATGAAAAGTACCTTAATATTAAATATGATATAAACCTTGGAGGTCAGGTTAAAAATAGGTTTCAGTCACAAATTTTTGACATCTTATCTATCCACCAAGATTTCTTTGTATTTGAAATGAAGGCACAAATCACTTACTTCAAGATTCTACTTCATGTGCTCGAAATCAACTCACCTCCTTATTTTACTTGTCAAAATGAAAGTTTACCTTGCATTATTCATACAATGATCAAATAAAATTCAACTCTTTTAAGCTAAAATAGTGTTTGGTTAAACATTAAAAAAATATTTGACATGTTTAGAGTTTCACTGTATAGGGCAGTGATTTCTTTATTCAAGACAGAAAGTAGATACAGTTTCTATCTAAAATTTTTTTTTCCGGTGTACATTTTTCCTATCTTAACCTCGTAACTCCAAGGCTGGAATCTCATAACATCTTATCAACTGGTATTATCTATAGCTTCTGAGAGCAATAGTTCAATTACCAGTATGCTCACATAGGCAGAAGATATTATTTCTTGTGGGATTTGGTTCAGTGCCATTCACCCAAGAGGTTCAGAGTAAATGTCAGTTGATGATTATGCTGATTGGACTTAGAACTAAAAATGTTAAGCACCATTTAAAACCGTCTTATTTCTCTATTTCCCCTCTTCACCAATTACAACTAAAGTAGTATGACCAGAGACTACCAATTTGCAGCAGTTAGTAGTCTTTGTTTCTAGTTATTTCTAAGGAAAAAACCAAAACTAACAATTTAAGAGGAAAAAATCATTTTGAATGAATCTGCCAAAAGCTCTTTTTAAAAGAACTAAATAAATTATCTTCTTATTCCTACCGTGAACTCAGCGTATATTCCCCTTTTTTCTTTTCTTCTTCTACCTTCCTAAAGAAAGCTTTACCTCTGCCAACGTGCTATACTAACCATATTCCTTACAGAGTCTGTAAAGATCAACTCATGGCTAATCTTATTCCTGAATACTTCGCTAACCTACCAAACTTCTACATTTTCAAGTACTTCAATTAAGTTTAAAAAAAAAAGTTCCCTCATAAAACTCTTATAAAGACTTGTTTTAAGAAATAGATTTTTTTTAATTATTTGAAATTAATATGTCAAGACTACTGGTAAAGTAGAAATTCTTAAGTTATGCAGGTGTGCTTGAAAATGGTTTACCTGGGCATTTATCAATCCACTTGACCCCAAGTACAGGTCTACTAATAATTCTCACAATGAAGAAAAATAAACTTTGGCCTCTAACCCTTTGATAAATGACAATAAATAATTAGCACAGCCCATACTTAACATAATTTTATTGTATTTGAAAATGAACTATCTCTGTTCTTCCGTTCCTAAAATGAGCACTCAAATTTAAAAGAAAATGACTCATACATATATACCAAGGTGTAAGTAAATACCAAGCAAACAATAAATTATAGGAGCACCCCTAACAAAGACAAAGAACTTCTCTACTGAAATCTTGTTTTTTATTTAACCAAAAAGGAAGCATTTTCTGAAATTTTATCTTTAGGTCACAAAGCTTAACAATAGGCCCCTTTTGAATAGTCATGGAAGGCTGTAAAAATAGATATTGCACTTGCAAAGTTAATTCATTGAGATATACATGGGTCAAATACATTTTTCTAGGCTTCCTTCTTTCCTTTCTTTCCCTACTTACATCTCCAGCACAATGCTTATGAGTCCCAGGTAGTTGGTGGTTGCTTCCTGTACCCTTGCTGATAAGTGAATAAATGGATAAATGAATGGATGGATGAAGCATAGTTTTTGACTATCTAAAACAGCCAAGGTTTGGGACTTCCCTGGCAGTCCAATGGTTGGGACTCAGTGCTTCCACTGCAGGGGCGAGGGTTCGATCCCTGGTCAGGGAACTAAGATCCCACATGCTGCGCAGAGCGGCCAAAATAAATAAATAAAGTTCATGTAAAAAATAAAAATAAATAAAACAGCCAAGGTTTGAGTATTAAATTATCCTCCATTTACAAGAGCAATTACTTTTTCATCAGCTGCCAGAATCAGAAGTGTTATAAAATAGAGCACAATTTTGGCCCTTTGTGATGCTCAGCAGTATGCAGATCACGGGATTATTATCATGAAATAACATTCATTAAGCACTAAGTGAACAAGGAACTTTGTTCCCATCTAAGAGTTTACAATCTAATAAAGACACACACCCTACCCCTCCACAAAAACTGCTTCATTAAGTTCACAATAGCCATTCAGAGCTAAGTCTAAAGGATGTTTTGTTAGTCTTATCTTGATTGACCTTGCAGCAACATTGACATAACTGACCACACTTTCTAGATATACCTTCTTCCCTCGGCTTCCTTCATGTTGTCCTTTCTTGGTTTTCTTACATTTGGGGTTTTACTCGCTTGCCCACATGTGCACACACACGCTCTCTCTCTGTCTTCTTTGCTAACTGACTTTAAATATTGAGTTCCTCAGCACTCTGTCCTAGGCCCTCTTCTCATCTCACTTCATTTGAATGGCTTTCCCAACTAAAAGGAAAGGACCAGGCCTATCTTTATTGACAGCTATATTCCCAACATCTATCACTGTACCTAGCACATAATAAATAGGTATTCAGGAAATATTTGTTGAAGTAAATTTACATTTGTATGCAACAGGCAAGGATGCCAACACACTCTAGGTGGCAAAAAATAAATAAACCTAGAGGGACTTACACTACCAGATATCAAGACCTATTATAAAGCTATAATAATCAGATTGTGTGGTTATTGGCACAGGATAAGCAAATAGACAAATGGACCAAAAAGTCCAGACACAGATCCACGTATGTATAGTTGTTAAGGAACTGTGGACCAAAACCACCCACCTTGGCCAGGCACGATGATAACCGCTTGCCTGAGTTGTCTCACAACAAGAGATCCCGATAAGGAACATGGTGCTGCCTCTGAAAACTAACGGGGAGAATTCGGGAGGGGCCAAAAGAGGGAGGAGACGACCCACCTCCCAGACTCCTTCACGCTGCAATCCATCTTGGCTGAGATGCACGCGCCACCAGGAAGGGCCCTGAGTCAAACTGTGGGCCAGAGATGATTGGCCAGAGACAACCCAGAAACTAACCCCATTACCATAAAACCTAAGACTGCGAGCCACGTGGCAGAGCAGTTCTCCTAGGCTGCCTTACCCTGCTGCTCTCCGCCTTGGTTCCCCTTTCCAATAAAGTGTCTTGCTTTGTCAGCGCATGTGTTTCCTTGGACAATTCATTTCTGAGCGTTAGACAAGAGCCCACTTTTAGGCCCTGGAAGGGGTCCCCCTTCCTGTAACATGGTGACCAGATTTATAAAAACAGTAACAGGGCTTCCCTGGTGGCGCAGTGGTTGGGGGTCCGCCTGCCGATGCAGGGGACGCGGGATCGTGCCCCGGTCTGGGAGAATCCCACATGCCCCGGAGGGGCTGGCCCCGTGAGCCATGGCCGCGGAGCCGGCGCATCCAGAGCCTGTGCTGCGCAACCGGAGAGGCCATGACAGTGAGAGGCCCGCGTACCGCAAAAAAAAACCCCCCAAAAAACCCAGTAACATTGCAGTAAAGAAAGGATGGTCTTTTCAATGAAGGATATTGGAGTAAACTGAATAACCATATGGCAAAAAAGAGACCTTCATCCTTATCCCACCATACACAAAAATCAATTCCAGATGGATTGTGAGTCTAAATGTAAAAGGTAAACAATAAAGCCTTTAAAAGAATATTTTCATGACATTGGAGCAGGCAACAATTTCTTCAACAGGTCACAAAAGCAATAACTATAAAGGAAAAATTTAATAAACTAAACTAATTAAATTAAGAACATCTGTTTAACAAAAATCAGAGTGAAAAATCACAGAATGGGAGAAATATATGCTATATATATTTTTTTCAACAAAAGACTTGTAATTCAAATATATAAAGGACCGTTACAAATTAATAACAGTGAACATCCCAAAGAAAAATGGGCAAGAGACTCTAACAAAAGATATTCAAATGGCCAAAAAGCACACGAAAAGGTGCTCTACATCACTAATAATCAAAGAAATAAAAAATACAACCAGAATGGCTAAAATTGGAAAAGGCAGACAATACCACACATTCACAAGGATGTGGGGCAACTCATTCTCAAACACTGCTAATGGAAGTATAACTATACAACCACATTGCAAAACTATTTAGCAGGATCTATTAAAGCAAACATTCACACACCTTATGACCCAGCAATACTGCATCTAGATATATACCCAATAAAGACGCAAACATATGTTCACCAAAAGACATGTTCAAAACAACATTACTGATAATAGCCCAAACTTGGAAACAACCCAAATATCCATCTACAATAGACTGAATAAGTAAATCTGTGATAGAGTCATATAATGGAATATCATAAGGCAAAGACAATGAATAGATGCCAACTCTATAAAACAACCTAGATGAACTGCATGAATACAACACTGAGTGAAAGAAGCCTGACACCTAAGAGTATATACTATATGTTTCAATTTATATAAAGTTCTAATAAAACTAATTTATGGGGCTAGAAGGCAGCATGCTGGTAACTTCTGCAGAGCAATAATGATTGACGGGGGATATAAAAGGGGGCTGCAGGGGGCAGGAATAAAGATGCAGATGTAGAGAATGGGCTTGAGGACACGGGGAAGGGGAAGAGGAAGCTGGGACAAAGTAAGAGAGTGGCATGGACATATATACACTACCAAATGTAAAACAGATAGCCAGTGGGAAGCAGCCGCACAGCACAGGGAGATCAGCTTGGTGCTTTGTGTCCACCTAGAGGGTTGGGATAGGGAGGGTGGGAGGGAGACGCAAGAAAGAGGAGATATGGGGATGTATGTATATGTATAGCTGATTCCCTTTGTTATAAAGCAGAAACTAACACACTATTGTAAAGCAATGATACTCCAATAAAGATGTTAAAAAAAGGGGGGGGGGCTGCAGGGATGCTGGTGATACTTTTTTTTTTTTCTTTATTTTAATTTGGCTGCACCGGGTCTTAAATTGTGGCATGAAGGTTCTTAGTTGTGGCACACGGGTTCTAGTTCCCGGATCAAGGATCGAACCCGGGCCGCCTGCATTGGGAGCGCAGAGTCTTAACCATTGGACCACCAGGGAAGTCCCTACTCTGTTTCTTGAACTGGACGCTGTTACACAAGTGTATTTACTTTAAAAATTCAGAAAACGGACCACATGATTTTTGCACTTTTCTACATTTTTGTTATACTTTCTTTAAATTTATAAAACATATACATGTATTTGTAAAGGTTAACTATCTTCTCTAAAGTAAAGAGGAAAAAATAGCACAATCTGGCCAAATAGGGAGGGGAGCCTTAAGTCTGGGTCATCTAAGCTAGAGAAATAAACTGAGGCGTTCCTATGTGCCAGACTTGTATTAGAGGCACTAAGTGCAAAGATGAAAAAAAGCGTAAATCCCTTGACTTCAAAGACCTCACAGCCTAAGGAAGGAAAAGTCATTATGGTCAACCATGGTAAATTAGATATCCCCTAAGTAATCTAGAAAGCTTTTAAGATCTTAAAGCCTAAGGCAATTTACTAGCAGGAAGTCCACCTCCTCTGAGTAAGGACCTGTTAAGCAATTCTAGATCAGACTGTTTGAGAACGGAGCAAAAGAAAGGGAGCAAAAGGGGAGCCAGGTGAGTCAGGTATGGTTTGGTGGGCACTCTGAAGAGCACCTGGGGTTCTTTATGTTTCTTTACTCTCTGTCCATTAGTTTTGATTTCATTCAGCAATTTTATGAAAAACCTCCTAGCCACAAAGTAGCAATTCCAAAACTTCACCTGCTTTTTTACTGACCTTGTCTCTAAGAGAAAACAGGATATTAGGCAGTAATTTCCTCAATTTCTCAGCTGCCCACCCTCTCTTTACAAACTTATCTGCACCCCCACCCATACTTGCTTTCCTCCTACCTCAGAGGAAGCTGAGTTCCCCTACAAGTCCACACTAATCCCTCCATCTATAGTCTAGAGTTCATTCCATCTAGTTTCCTTGGGACCTAGTTCATTAGTTAATTATGTCCAACTTTCTCCTTCCCATTCCAGCCTGGCCATTTGAAAGAAACCACTAAATCCAAGCTTTACTTCTTTCTCACTTCCAGTTGACTCCACAAACTCACTGCACCTGGCTTCTGCCCCTACAATCCTGCCAAAATTGCTCTTGCTACTGATCTTACTCAAATCACCAATGACCAACTGACACCTTTTCAATTCTTATTTTATTTGCCATTTATCCTTCATAAAACACTTGCATTAGGCAGAATTCTAAGACGGCCCTCCAAGATTCCAAGCTAGAAGGAAAACAGGAACCTTAGTCCTATAAAGGCAATTCTGCCAACAATAAGAATGAACCTGAAAGTGGATTGGACACCCTGAACAGAGAACCCACAGTCATGCTGACTACAGAACTGTAAGTTAGTAAATGAGTGGGTTTGGTTTTTTTTTAAGCCATTAAGCTTGTGGTAATTTGTTACAGATCAGGAGAAAACTCACACAACAGTACTCCATTGTCTTTGAAGACACTGCTCTCCTGGTTCTTCACTTCTGAAGTTTCTTCTCAGTCTCTTGGTCACTAGATACAGCTTCCCCCTGGGAAGCAAAGACTTCAGAGAAGCAAACCTTACCTAGTTAATGTTTTAAGTTGTTCTTCAAATCTCCTGACACTTTCACCATTTCACTTTAAATGCTGTTCACAGGTTGCCCTCATTAAATTGGAATCAACAGGCACCTCTCAAGGAGCTGCCTTAGAAGTATCACCAGCTTCCACAATTTCAACTTCCATCCCCAAAGTTTTAGCTACAGCTTTGAGCATTTTCCCAAGAGCATTCCAACTGCCTGCTGGACAGTTCCATATTCAAGTTTTACCGTGTCACTCATCGTTCTCTATGGGACAAGAGCAAACATTTACCCTAGTATTTAGGGTTCTCTCCTTCTAATCCCAACCTATATTCTCAGATAGCATTGGCCCCACTTCTCCAGGCAAATTGGTCTACTTGTGGTCCTGAACCTCGCTAATGTTACCGATCCCATATGGCATACCCTCCTCATCCTCTCTACTTATCCTAATCTCACCTTTCCTCGGGGCCTAGTTCAAACACCAGTTCCTAAAAACAGCGTCTATCTGTACCACACATTTATAGCTTTGCATTTCTATTTACCTTTTCTGGTATAATTATGTTAATTCCCCAGCTAGAACTCTAAGCTTCTTGAGGGAAGGCACTGGAATTTATGCTTTTGTTCTTCCTCAAAGTCAGGTAGAGTATCCTGCAGGGAGCCTAGTAATTAGAGCTAACATGTATTGCGCATATACTGTGTGCCAAGTGCTTTCTACTTATTAGTTCATTTGATCCATGTAATAAACCTATGAGGTAAGTACTGTTATTGTCCCTAATTCGAGATAACAAAATGGAAACTTAGAAAGGTGATTTACCTGTCCATACAAGCAGGTCCTCTTGTCCTACTTGATCTAAACAGCCCAGCAGATAGCTTGGGCTTCAGAGGTGTGAAAAGAGGGCAAATTATGGTTCAGCAAATTTTCTTTCTCCCCTTGATGCAAAGCTTTTATACAATGACCTTTGCCTGAAAACCAAAGATAAATTCTAACCAAAGGATTCCAAATTCCACCTATGGGGAAGACCCAGTCCCACTCCAGGGTGCTCTAAAAACAACATGATTGTTTCCAAGAGGATGAATCATCAAAAGAACTGATTTTAGTCTTATATCTAGAGAGGAAGGCTGGTCCAGGCCTGAAAATGGTGGAGAAAATCTTTCCTGGCCACAATCTCTACAGACGTACACAATAGGTGTTGTGCAAGTTAACGAGTCACCCGGATCATCAGAACCAAAGGGAAGGGCAATGGTCAGAATGTCTACCCAAGTCACCCTTGGATCCTGGTATTTGAAATCAGGTAGTGTTTGTGTGATATCAGTGCTTTACATTCACAGAGGGAATTAGACTTTACCAAACTCCTTCAACTTATTATCTCACTTGATATTAACAGCCCTGTGCAGTGGAAAGACGGCACAGACAGGGCCCTCGCGTTTGCTTCTGCAGTGCACCAGAAGGCTGGCCAAGGAGGCTAGTAGAGACTGAAATCTACACGCTCTGGTCACCAAGCTCATGAACCTTAGTGGCAAAGCTGCTTCTGCCTGGAGGAAAAGGCATCCTTTCCTAATTTCCACAAACGGACTGTATGAATAGGTGACAGCAACAAGGATGACTATTGGGATCCCTACGGTAAATATGTGGGTATCAATTATACCTCAATAAAGCTAGAAAAATAAAGAATAAATAAAGATGTTGAAACCCAGGCTCAGAGATGTTACAAGATATAGTTAATAACTGGTGGATCCAAGATTAGAATTCAAGTCTTCCAACTTACTAGTTATAGTTTGCATGCTTTTTCAACTATACTACAAGTCTCCCATTGGTTCAGTTTAATGTAGGCTATCTCTGTCTTCTCATGTGGCAGACTGGTATCCTCAGCACTTTGCTCCAACCAGTGGAAACAAAGTCCAGAGCTTTTTGTTGTAGTTCTGTCCTGAAGCCACAGCTGTCCTCTTACTGAGGAAGCTGAGAAACAGATATGTGTGCCAACTGTACCAAAAGGGATACTTTAGACGGATCTCCTACCACTTTTGGAAAAACAAATTAGACCACCTGTCCTAATGTTATGGATCATACATCATCACAGTGGCAGAGAGTCAACATTATTAATATTATGGGAGGTGGTGTGTGGAAAGGCCATAAGGTATGAAATCCAATTATCTAAATTTAGATACTAGCATTACCACTTACTAGCTGCGTGGCCCTGGGAGATAACAATAACAAATATTCATTGAACACATACTATTTGCCATACCATGTACTTTGTTTACATGAATAATTTCACACAATCCTAAGAGGTATGTATCTTCATTACTCCCATTTCACAGATGAAGATATTGAGGCTCTGGAAAGTTCAAGTAACTTACCCTAGGTTACACTGTTGGGAAGTGGAGAAGCCAGGTTTCAAACCCTAGCAATATGACTCTAAAACCCATGTTCTCAATTTCTTAGTCTTCGTTTCCTCTAGAATAAAACAGAGATAATAGTAACAGCTACCCTACCCAAATAATCAGAATTATATTAGCATGTACAAGGGCATTTTCAATAAACTGTAAAGCAGCAGAGGTCAATGTATGAAATCCAAAGCTAACATTGACATGCAGATGGGTTTATCTAGAAGGTCTACACAAGTACAGATTTCCTTGTCTCCTTTCCACTTAACATTAGGAGTCAAATGAGTTGTGTTAAGACCATGCTTCTTCGAACAACAATTATCTTGCTCCCACACATTTCTTACCTCACCTCTTTCCATATCCTGTGTTCCTACTTATGGAAGCAAAATACAGTGGGACATACCCTTAAACTGCTAGAGGGTACAGATTTTATTGTTCATTAGTTTCAACATCTGTAGCTTTAGAAAATTTCTTCACCACCTGGCAATGATGATGATGATATTTATACTAACTGATCACTTATTTATGTAGGCATCTAAATAAGTATTTTACATGCCTTATCAGTTAATCCTCAAAATAATCCTAAAATATAGAAGCTATCATTCTTCTCATTTTTCAGATAAGGAAACCAAGGTTTAGAAAGGCTAAATAATTTGCCCAAGGTGACATAACCAGTGGATGAATAAGCTCAGGTCTATTTTGACTCCAAAACTCAAGCTCTATAGCTTAACTCTTATCCCTCACATCTTGACACACCCAGAGGACAGTGCCCACATTTTCTTTACAGTCACTGCCTCCCACTGCTTTATTTTTATTTTTTTAATTAATTTATTTATTTGGTTGCACCGGTCTTAGCTGCAGCAGGCAATGCCTCCCATTGCTTTAGTAACCATATTTTTCCTACCAAAAGTCAAAACATGTGGCCTGACCATGTGAAATAATTAAACTCTAGAAAAATCCAGGACCTGTGCTTATTGGGCTTTTACCTTCCTCCCTCATACCTGACCACCTAGAACAAGCCCTATTCACATTGTTCCTGGCTTCTCTTTTGAGCTCAGGCCTGGTTCCTCTTAGTGTTAAATCCATCTCCCAAGCAGAGGCCTCCACCTAAACTCTTCACCCAAAAGCCTCGGAGCCTTGTAGAAAATGTGACCTCGACCAATCTTACCACCCTAAAAAATTCCTCTCGCGAAAGAAAAAGATGAAAAGAAACTTTTTTCCTCTTTTCTTTTTTTTTTTTTTTTTTTATATAAGTTGTCCTTGAGACATCCCTTTGAAACATCCCACTCTTCTATCAATGGGCTCTCCCAGAGAAAGCAAGGAAAGGGAAAAGAGAAGTTTATCTGTTCTCTTAAGGGAGAGGCATTGTTTGGTGTCTCCATTCTCAGGTAGCTCTTTATTGCAGTTTGCACTGTAGGTCCTCTCAGAGAGGACAAAAAGAAAGCAGAAGACCTAAACTTCATATGCAGAAATAATCCGGAAATTCACTCATTCAGCACATTTATTGAGCACCAACTATGCAGTAGGCTCCAAACATTTACTATTGCTCTCTTCCATCTAAATGCAAGATCAAGAATACTCAAAAGTAGTATACAAGAAAGAAAAGATCTTTCTACGTGGGGGAGAGGGGGAATGGTTATTGAAAAAATAAAAATAAGTAAATATCAGATAAATGCTGTAAAGAACAAAAAAGTTGATGTGATTGAGAGAATCTGGTAAGATAGTTACATTAGGTAGTCATTGAAGGCCTCAACAATGAAGTGACACCTGAATCAAGTTCACACCTGCATTAAAAGGACCCATCCATGTGAAGACTGGTAGTGGAGGACGCAAAGGGAACAGCTAATGTGAAGATCCTAATGCAGGAGGGATAAGCCTTTAAAGCAGAAGTTGGCAAACTTTTTCTGTAAAAGAGCCACATAGTAAATGTTTTAGGCTTTGCAAGTCACACAAGGTCTCTTGTTCCATATTCTTTTTGTTCCTGTTGTTGTAGTTGTTTCACAATCCTTTAAAAATGGCAGTATAAAAATAGGCCTCTAGCACAATTTGGCCCCTCTTAGTTTTCTGACCCCTGCTTTAGAGGAACATCTAATCTATTGTAGCTAGAGTAAACAAGGAGAAAGTGGTACAAGATGAGGTCTGAGAGGCAGTCAGGAGCCATATGGTATAGTGCCTTTTAGGTTAAATTAAGATTTTGGGGGTTTTTTCTAAGTGTGATGGGAATCCCCTGGAGAGTTTTAAGCAGGGCAGTGACATGATCTGATTTATGGTTTAAAAAGGCCATCGTGGTTCTGTGTGAAGAACAGACTGTGGTGGGGATAAAAGTGGAAAGAGAGATAGTTGATTAGAAGGCCAGCTATTGTATCATCCAGGCAGGAGAGAACGAGGAGGGTGATGTTAGAGACAGAAAGAATTGAACAGAGGGGAACTAAACACTCTCGATGAAAGCTCTATCACTGAGAAACAAAAACACAGAAGAATTCTTGAAATTTTACTTTAAAATCAAAAGAGTACTATAAAGAGCTTGACTAACAGAAAAATCTTGGTTACTCAAAATTTTAGCAATATTTTGACATGTTTGATTTATAGATATTTGACCTTCAGGAAGATCATCTTTTCCTCTCTCTGAATCATTTCCTCTAGTGAAATGGTTCAGTTTCTCCTCTAGTCCCTGACACTCATTGTTTTCCCCATTTCATTTACATGTATTATGAAGTATACTGAGATTGTTCCTCTCATTTCAGAGCTCACTGCAGTCAACCAAAAGAGCAAAACTGTTTGCTCTTTTAAAATCAGAGAAACTTCCAACTTCCCTTGGCAACCCGCCCTTCCCTCAAAGTTTTCACCATGAGGAAGTTGTAAATGTAGGTGGTTCTCACTCTACCCAAACTCATTTTCTTATTCTTTCTTTCATAAAAATGAAGCTGAGTTTTTGAAAATTCATCAAGGTGTACATTTAATTTGGGCACTTTTGGGGTATATTTGGGGGAGGAAACAAAAACAAAACCCAGACACACACACACAGAGGTTCCAATGATGGCAACATTTAGAGAGTAGGCAGATTAGATAGTGTCATAGGTTAGGTTCCTTGGAGACAGATTCTGAGACCAATTTCAAGCAAGAGATGTACTGAGGCAGGACGCAACTGGCAAATACATCTGCAAGGCAATGAGGAAGACCAGGAGAGTCAGAGGGAGCCACTGACCCCAGAGTGGTTGCAACTTGGCCAACACCTGTGGTAGCTGAGACAGGTCCCTCAGACCTGTCTTCAAATAAGGCAAGGAAGCTGGGTCTTTGCATCTTAAATCAGCCAGTCACTGGCTGTGGGCCAGTGAGGCATAACCTGGGAGGATAACCTAAAGTGAGGCAGTTCCCTGCAACCTAAGGCAACACCCAGCAAAAACAAAGCTTTTCACCATCAGGAACTAAAATTCCCAGCAGCTGAGGGAGGAGTACATTACCCATGATGAGAGGATGTGGATTGGAGCACCACAGTACCCACTACAGAGGGATACTCAGGTGTTCTCATATAGTCATTTTTATTGTTTAATATGAATCAAGGCAGTATTTTACCATGGGTTTATAGTATTTTTATTAAAATACTCTAGTACTTTTTAGTATGCCAAACATACCAATCAGCATGACAATTGGTATTTACCACATAATACAGTATTTTACCACTTAAAGCATTTTTATTAAAAATAAATAGAGACCATTTTCAAATGTTTAGGAACATACTCTCAAAAAATACTGCTGGAAAAAAAAAAAAAATACTGCTGGAAAAGTGACTCAAGCGCCATTTCAACTGTGTACCTTTTTGCAGCTGATGATTAAACCTGAGTCATTTTTGACTCTTCCTCCTCCCTTATCAAGTCCTATGGCTCCTTCCATGATAAGACTCCTCCATCTATCCTTTTCTGTCACTGCCACCAATTCTGGTCCCTGCCTTCATCTCCTCAAACTTAAAACGTCTCCTGTGTCCAGTTTCATCCAAGTTGTGTTGGGTTTTTTTTGGCAGGGGGGATGCTCCATTGCATGACTTGCATTAATTACTCAAATAGTCATTGAAAATCTGTGCAAGGTTCCAGGGAAATAATATTGAGCAAAAAAAGACAATCCCTCCATCTTTTATGAACATTCATTTCTAGTGAATGAGAGGGACTTTAAACAGTAAACTCCATGATAATTTCATGGCAGTTGTGATACAAATGCTATGAAAAAGTACCAGATGTTATGAAACCATACAATGTTGGGACCTGCATTAGGGGGTCAGGGAGGGGTTTTCTAGAGTAAGTAAAATGAGCCTTAAAGAACAAAAGGATAAATTTCAAAGGAAGTATGCTCCATGCAAAGAGAATACCATGCTGCTTCTTACCGTCAGGATCTGAAGAGGAGGAAGCATGGTGTATTTAAGGAACTAAAGAAGCAAGCCACTAGCTAGCATGCTAGAGTTCAGGGTTCATTTGGGAAGCTGGAAGGAGGCGGGGAGTAAAGTAAAGCAAGATAAAGTAAGTGAGGGCAATACAAAACCATTAAAAATGGAGTTTTACGTCTGCACACCAAGGGGGGAAAGTGGCAGGCAGGGTGGTGGTAGTGGTGGGATGAATTGGGAGAGTGGAATTGACATACATACACTAATATGTATAAAACGGATAACTAATAACCTGCTGTATAAAAAAGTAAATAAAATAAAATTCAAAAAAAAGGGGTTTTATTTTACTTTTAATGTTTCACTTTGAAATAATTTCAGAATTACAAAAATGTTACAAAGGGCTTCCCTGGTGGCGCAGTGGTTGAGAGTCCGCCTGCCGATGCAGGGCACACAGGTTCGTGCCCCGGTCCAGGAAGATCCCACATGCCGCGGAGTGGCTGGGCCCGTGAGCCATGGCTGCTGGGCCTGCGCGTCCGGAGCCTGTGCTCCGCAACGGGAGAGGCCACAACAGCGAGGGGCCCGCGTACCGCAAAAAAAAAAAGTTACAAAAAAGAATTTCCCTCCACATTTCACCCACATTCTCCAAATGTTCACATCTTAAATGACCACAGTGCAATTATCAAAATCAGAAAATTAACATTGATTCAGTACTATTATCTAATTTACAGACCTTATTTTACCAACTGGCCAACTAATGCCCCTTCTAAGAATCCAACCAAGAATCACACATTGCATTTAGTTGTCATGTCTCCTTAGTCTCCTTTAATATGGGACAATTCCTCAGTATTTGTCTTTCATGACCCTGACACTTTATTTTTTTTGGCCACGCAGCATAGCATGCAGGATCTTAATTCCCCGACCAGGGATCGAACCCACACCCCTGAATTGGAAGCGTGGAGTGTTAACCACTGGACCAGCAGGGAAGTCCCCTGACCTTGAAACTTTTGAAGAACACAGGCAAGCTATCTGGTAGAATGTCCCTCAATTTTGGTGTCTCTGATGTTTCCTCATGATCAAATTCAGGTCATGCATTTTTGGCAATAATACCACAGAAGTCATGTTGTGTCCTTCTTAGTGCATCATTCCAAAAGGAACATGATATGGATATGCCCCATTGTGGTAATGATAACTTTGATCACTTGGTTAAGGTAGTGTCTGCCAGATTTCTCCACTGTAAAGCTACTATTTTCTCCTTTCTACTTAAATATCTTTGGGAAGATACTTTCTGACTATGTGAGCATCCTGTTTATCAACATACTTTCACCCACTAATTTTAGCATCCATCAATGATTCTTGCTTATATCAATTATTCCTGTGGTGTTTGCAAGTGGTGATTTGCTATTTTCATCAACGCTTCTAATTAATTGGAATGCCACTATAAGGAAGAGTTTTTCCTTATCCCCTGATTTATTCATTTATTTTTAATAGCATAGACTCACAGATTCATATTTTATTCTACAGGTTATAATTCATTATCATTATTTATTATGTTACTCAAAATGTCCCTGATTTGGCCATTGGGGTCCCTTCAAGTTGACTCCTAGGCCCTTTTGACATGGCCCCATCAGTTTTTTATCACATCCCTACTTTCTGGCACTGCAGATGTTCCAGGTTCATGTACTTGTCCTTTCCTACTAGTCTAGGATTAGCAGTTTCTCCAAAGAGCCCTTGTTCCCTCTATTGGAGATAGCACTAGGTATACTCATTGGTTCTGGGGTATAACTGCCTTAGCTCCTCTCAGCAGATAGAGCCAAAAGCATATGTATGCACACATCTGTGTGTGTTTATCTATGTATGTATATCTATAAAATCATTAGTTTGTATCGATACTTCCAATTCCAAACATCTCAGGGTTCATTCTCCCCTTAGAAGTGTCTCTCTCTTTTAAAAATTCGCTAAATATTTACTGAACACCTGCCAAGGGCCAGGCTCTGTGCAAGGCACAGGGGATACAATAGTGAACAAAACAGGTATGGTCCTGGCCTGCCCTCATGAAGCTTAGAAGGCATAATTCATAGATTATTCCCCTTTTCCCCAAATTGCTAAATTTATGTTTTCTGCTGGCTCCTTCTCACCAGGATTTAAACAGGCCACAGAAGGACTTCAAGCAGGCACCATGAGCAGTTCTACATTTCTTAACAAGTCATTCTACTCGTGAATCGAAGGAAGAAAGAGTAAACTGGAGAGGCCAATTGTCAAACCAGTTGAAGAGGGATGAAAGCAAAGGTGGGGAGACCAATTATGAGACTAGTAAGTAGTCCCAGGTAAGAGATGACAGGCAACTGGACTAGGGTGAAGGGAGGGGGCAATGGAAAAAAAGTAAATGGATTTGAGAGATATTTAGGAGATAAATGGACCACACTTGGTGACTGACTGAAGGGTAGGGGGATGAGGGAGAAGGATGACTCAAGGAGGACTCCTAGGTTTCAGGGAGTGTGTGCAGATATATTGGCTCAGATTTCCATATATTATAAATATATGACAATATGTCTTTTCCATTAAATGGTAAACAACCTGATGACAAGAACAGACTAACAACGTATTATTCATATATTTGTATCCCCAGTATTCCCACAGTGTCTGGTACATAGTTGGAGCTCAAGAACTTGTGTTGAATAAACAAATAGGTGATCTTTCTCAGACTTACCGAGTTGAGATTTCAGCTGTAGGGTATCATATTAGTTATAATACCTTCATAAAAGCCTAAAACTCTTTTAGTAGAGGAAAACAACATATACTGAATAGCTATTCTCCCAAAAGACTATATCCTGGTCTTTTAGTTTATTACATACACTTTCTCTTCTATCATTAATTCATCTTATCCAAGAGGTAAAACCCAGAAGCTATAAAATAGAGGTAAACATTTGACTATGACAATGAAATTTCACTTCACGCCTATCAGATTGCCAAAAATTAAGGCCTATTAAGAGCCTATTCCTGGCAGGGGGTGGGTGTAAGCGGAGGCCTCTGTTTCCTCACCTCCCAAATGAGGCTACGTGGATTAGGTGAAGTGTTTTTAGACTCAAGCAGGCATTTAGTAAAGATTGACACTGCCTTTCTCTTTACATATCCATATACTCCTCCTTCGAGACCCAATTCAAACCACTCCTCCACTAGGAAGCCTGCCCAGACCCACCTTCAAACCACTCCTCCACTAGGAAGCCTGCCCAGACCACTCCAATATGCAGCAACTTCTCTTCTCTTTTCTGAGCTCCTGGGGTACCTATCTGTAAAATTCTTCAGAAATTAATCATGGGTAGTTCTGTGATTGCTCTTGCAATAAATCACTTTCTTCTTTACTTGTTATTTAACTATCACATATTCATACACTGTTCTCCAGTGAAGTCAGATACACCTGGATTCAAAGGTCAGCTATGCCACTTACTTGCTATGACTTCATCTCTCCAGTGTTCAAGTTCTTATCTGTGATACGAGAGACACAGCCATCCATCTGATAAGGTCATTGTTAGGGTTTGAGATAATGTGTGTATAGGGCCCAGCCCATGCCACATATTAGGTGTTCAATAACTAGATGCCAACAGGCAGTCATTAAGGGCAGCTGTCAGGTCTTTTTCAAATGTCAATCCCCTCCCAGCTACAGCACCTCACAGAGTGCCTCACACATGGCTGCTGCTTGATATTTTATTTACTTATATTCCACCTTGTCCAAAAAGGACCTAAGGCAGGTAGGTGTTCAACAAATATGTTAAATGATTACAGGCCACACTTTCCAGTCAGGTTTTCTTCTTCTTTCTTTCTTTCTTTCCATTTTTCCATAATAAGCAGAACCACCATAATGTTGTGACTTTTTTTTTTGGCCACACTGTTTGTGGGATCTCAGTTCCCGACCAGGGATTGAACCCAGGCCACGGAATTGAAAGCCCGGAATCCTAACCACTAGACCACCAGGGAACTCCCAATATTGTGACTTTTCAAAGCCTTTAATCATCCTTCACTTGCACCAACGATTTTTTTTAATTTAATTAAAAAATTTTAACTGTGAAATACATGCTCATGGTGAAAATGAAAACATCATAAGGGAATAAAGTGAAAAGTAGGCTTCTCTCCCCATATTCAGTTTCACCATCCACATGTAATATTAAAAAAAACAACAACAAAAAACATTTCCTATGTTTCTTTCTAGAAATCTCCTTACATACACATGCTAAGTTAAAAAAAATAATAATTTGGATAACACTATAGATACTATCTACTCCCTGCTTTTTTCACTTAACATATGGGTAGTATTTATTGGTTTTGGAGTTTGGCAACTATTCTTCTTTAAGTTATTAAAGATCTGCCCTGATTTAGCAGCATAAGAATATAAGCTCCGGGAGCTTCCCTGGTGGCGCAGTGGTTGAGAGTCCGCCTGCCGATGCAGGGGACACGGGTTTGTGCCCCAGTCCGGGAAGATCTCACATGCCACGGAGTGGCTAGGCTCGTGCGCCATGGCCGCTGAGCCTGCGCGTCCGCAGCCTGTGCTCCGCAGCGGGAGAGGCCACGGCAGTGAGAGGCCCGCGTACCGCAAAAAAAAAAAGAATATAAGCTCCACAAGAGCATTTTTGTCTCTTTTGCTCTCCTCTATCCTCAGCACCTAGATAGTAAATGAATCATAACTATATAGTCAAAAGTGCTTGCTAATGAATGTACTTCCTTTTGAGGAACTGCCTTCATTCAAGGTACATTGCCTTCCTTTAGCCAAGTGGCAAGGAAGATTGATTAGATGCTCTCTCCTTAGATTTTGAACGGTGAGCAGAATACAAACAGTTGGAGGGAGTTTATCCATTCCAGTGCTGAACCCATATGAGAGCATGGAATGTTGCTGCAAGACGATTCTCTGTGGTAGCCTATCTGGCTGCTTCCAGCCTGGTTCTCCTGCCTTACTTTCAATCCAGCGAGCTCACCCAATTCCTTCCAATAAATTTCCTTTTGTTTAAGTTAGCTCAGTGTTTCTCAACCTCAGCGCTATTGACATCTTGAGCTACAACATCTTTGTTGTGAGGGGCTGTTCTGTGCATTATAGTATGTTTAGCAGCATCCCTGGTCTCAACCCACCAGATGCTAGTGTAACTATCAAAAAAGTTTCCAGACATTAACAAATGTCCCCTAGTGGGACTGAATTAGCTAGAGTTGATTTCTGTGGAACAAAAAAAAACCCTAACTGATGACCACTACATCTTTAGCAACTTTTCATTATGGCCTATATAGAAATATCTCATTTGTTTCAATAGCTCAGCTATATAATACTATGTTATATTGATATGTCATAAGTTAATACATCAGTCAATTAACAATGGATTTTAAGGCTTTATCTGGTCTTATTTTAAACAACAGCTTTATGGAGATACAAGTCAAACACCAAATAATTCACCCATTTAAAGTGTACACTTCAGTGATTTTTAGTATATTCACAGAGTTGTGCAGTCATCACTACAATCAATTTTAGAATGTTTTCATTACCTCAAAAAGAGGTGCACATCCCTGCACACCTTAGTTGTCACTCCTCAAAACTCCATCTCCCTCAACCCTAGGCAACCACTAATCTACTTTCTGTCTCTGTAGACCTACATATTCTGAACACTTCATATAAATGGAATCATAGAATATATTCTCTTTCGTACTGGCTTACTTCACTTAGCACAAGGTTTTCAAGGTTCGGCCATGCTATAGCATTTAACAGTACTTCATCCCTTATGGTTGAATAATATTCCATTGTATGGACACATTTTATCTACCCATATATCAGTTGATAAGCATTTGGGTTGCTCCACTTTGTGGCTATTATGAATAATGCTGCTATGAACATTCATGTACAAGTTTTTGTGTAGACAGGTTTTCATTTCTCTTGGGTATATATCTGGAGGTAGAACTGCTGGGTCATACGGAAACTTTATGTTTAACATTTTGAGGAAGTGCCAGACTGTTTTCCAAAATGGCCCCACCATTTTACCTTCCCATCAGCAGTGTACTAGAGCTCTAGCTTCCTCACATTCTCACCAACACTTATTATCACTTATCATTTATTATTCATCTTTTTTATTATAGCCACCCTAGGGAGAGTGAAGTGGTATTTCATCCCGGTTTCGATTTGCATTTCCCTGATGGCTAACGTTGGTGAGCATCTCTTCAGGTGCTTACTGGCCATTTGTATATCTTTGAAGAAATGTCTATTCAGATCCTTTGTCCATTTTTTAATTGGGTTCTTTGCCTTTCTATTATTGAGTTGCAACAAATCTTTATATATTCTAGACACAGGTCATTTTTCAGATATATTATTTCCAAAAATTTTCTCCCATTCTGAAATGAGTGAAAGTCTTTTCACTTTCTTAACAGCACAAAAGTTTAAAATGTTTGTCAGTCTTTCAGGTAAAATAGTGTCAGATGAGTAGCTAGTTCAGCTTGTAGCTCAATCATGTAAAGTGTTTTGCTCTGAGACAACTATCATACTTTGGATGCAGCAGAAGTGTGCATATTTCCCATCTCATCACACAGAATATTTAAAATATGCATATCCAATGGTCAAAATTTAATAAATGAATATTTTTTACTGCTTAATCAAGGACATTCTTAAGTGAACTTTTGTTTTTATTCTATGTGTGTGGTAGTGAAGACTATATAAGCATTAGTACAGTTTGGTGTCAGTGCCTTTAATGGTGCTAAGATACAAGCAGTTACATCCACCATTGCTTGTGCTATCAGTGTAAATGCCAATGCAGTGAAAGAGGCAAATAATGTTTTAGTATTATTATAAAAATAGCTTTGACCTCACATACCTCCTGGAAAGGTTCTCAGGTAGCCCTAGGAGTCTGTTAGACGACTTTTTGAGAACTGCTGCTCTGACATCCACGCTTGTTTAAAAAAGAAAATAATTCTTTATGTATACATTTTCGCATAAAATTGATACTCCTGAAACAAGATACAAGAAGGAAGATGTGGCATCTTATCCTGTGATTTTTACCTACTCTTGACACACCACTGCCTTATCCCAGGGACACCTAACCCAGAGAGAGGAATTTAACCAAGGACAATGAAAAGTAATGAGTCTTCCACAATATTTATGAGGAAAAGAAGACTAATTAGTAGATGATGATTTTTTTTTGTAAAATTATTTACCCTTTGTAAATATCTTTTCCGTTAGAGTTGACATTAGCCGTTAAAATTCTATTCTCTGCATAGCAAATGAAGATAAAGAGACAGGTTTTAGACTGTCTTCTATAAGTGGCCAGTGAAGCCTCTGTCCAGAATTAAGAAAAGGTCAATTCAAAGTAATCTTAAAGGGCTTACCTGGTGGTGCAGTGGTTAAGAATCCGCCTGCCAATGCAGGGGACAGGGGTTCAAGACCTGGTCCAGGAAGATCCCACATGCCGAGAAGCAACTAAGCCCGTGCGCCACAACTACTGAGCCTGCGCTCTAGAGCCTGCGAGCCACAACTACTGAGCCCATGTGCCACAACTACTGAAGCCCGTGCGCCTAGAGCCCGTGCTCTGCATCAAGAGAAGCCACCACAATGAGAAGCCCTCGCACGGCAATGAAGAGTAGCCCTCGCTCACTGCAACTAGAGAAAGGAACGAAGACCAATGCAGCCAAAAATAAATAAAATAAATAAACTTATATAAAAAAAAAAGTAACATTATAGATGCTAAGCCAGTAAAATGTATTCTGGGGACCAAGGTCTCCCTATAAAAGTCCTTTAAGAGACCCAGGAACATTATCTGTTTGAAAACTACTTAGCCAATCTAAGGCTCTTGAAGGACTTATAGCTGTGTTAAAGCAAACTTCTGAAATAGTTACAGACCATGGCTAAGTTACTGAGACCTAGGCCAGTCCTAACTTGTCTTTGTGCCCAACCCACCCTGCATACCACTGCGAAATTAATTCCCCTAAATCACTCTCACCTTGACTCAAGAACTTTTAGTAATAATTAAGAGCTAACACCAATGGAGCTCTTAACCATGTACCCAGCATTGTCCTGAACAATTTAAATGAATTTTCTCATTTAATCCTCCCAGTAACCCAGTGAGGTAGGTTCTGCAATTCTCCTCCTGAAGGTGAGGAAACTTTGGCTTAAAAAGATTCAATAACCCACCCCAAATTGCTGAGCCCCTGAGTGGCAATGCTAAGACTCAAATGTAGGTTTGAGTTGAAGCTCTCAACCACTGCGGTATTTCTGCAGAGATACCATTGGTCTAATAATCACTTAGGAAATTTGTTTTTTAAAAAAACAGCTAATTGGGCACAACTACAGGCACATGGATCAGAATTTCCAGACTAATTCTCTGACTCACAGCAGGTTTGGGAACCACTACAAGTTAACACTCCATTTCCTACATAATGGAGTCCATTTCTTATGTCCTCCTCCCAGCAGGATTCTAGGATAAAGGCAAAATTCCTCAAATTGGCTTACAAAGCTCTTCAGAGTCTGTCAACTGAGTGACCTTTGTGGTCCCATTTTACCCCAAGTCCTCTCTTTGTTTCAATTTCTTCTCTTCACCAAGGGGCTTTCCTTCTCAGGGTATTTGCACATGCTGTCCTTTGGCCTGGGATGCTCTTCCCTCCTCCCTTTGTCCAATTAACTGTTGCTCTTCCTCAGTTCTCAGCATAATGGACACTTGCTGAGAAACTCTTCTGACCTCCCTGTCTAGGTAAAAACCCTAGTTATTATCTCTCATAACACCACGTACTACATTTGCAACCTAAAAAATGTATTCATGTGATTCTCTCCCACTGTAAACGGTAAACTCCACAAAAGTAGGGACCATGCTTGTTTTTCTCATTATTGTGTCTCCAGTACCTAGCTTAGTGCCTGTCACATAAATATTGCTTGTTCAATAAATACTTATCAAAAGAATTAATAGCTTCAAGGCCTTTTAACTATTCCCTACTTAACCAACCAATCATATTTTTCACTCTTACTCAACAGAGACACAGTTCCAGTTACAGAGGTTAACTCCTCTCTCTACATCTTTTCATCCTTATCCAGACCCAAGATCCTTCTCCACCTCTTTACCTACATAATTCTTATTGCTACAAGGTAGAGCCTAAATTCCCCTTGTTTCACAAAGTTCTCTAACACACCAGCCCATAACAGTCTCTAAACTTCTACCTCACTTTGTATTTCTAGGCCAGTTCATTTGGCACCATATCATATGCTTCCATGTATCATTATGTAGTATTTCATATGGAAATGCCTTGTTTTAATTTTTTTTAATGTAAGTGTTGGTAGGTAGTTTGTATGTTCTTAAAGGGTAGTTATTGTTTAATTTGTGACTAGAGTACCCAGGCACATCATAAATCCTCTGGAAATGTCTGCTGAATAAATTAATGAAGAATATTCTGTGGCCTGCAATGTGGACTCAGCCTGCAGTTTATCACCAAATTTGGCAATTGACAATTCTCCTTGGAAGGCACCTGGATACTTTATATATCTCTTTGGAATATCTCCAGGGCCCCTTTTGGCAGACAGTTCAAAACAAGTGTCATGGGAGAACATAAAAGTAATATACTACTTTAAATTTCCTAACATATTTAGAACAGTTCCATACTCAGGTATTTCTAAATCCATCATAAAATTATTAATGCATAAGTGCATTTCAACTTTTTATTTGGGGGGGGGTCAGCCTAAGATCTAAGTAAGTAGGAAGTTTTTTCCTTCAAAATCAGAAAGTAAATTATAATTCCAATTATTCCAAGTCTTATCTGAAAACACAAGAGCCAAGGAAAACAAAGTTGACAAACAATACTGAAATTCAAGCTATGTGTGTCACCCATTTCAAATTTATCTGAAGGAATTTATTTCATGAGTTCTATCAATCATGATTTTTGTCCATACTAATTAAAAAATATAAAAAATTAAAGTTAAAGAATTATCAGTTATCTGTTGGTCTGTTTCTCTTTAGATGTCCTTATGAACATTTTCTATGGAGCTAATTTTTTAACAGCTTTACTGAGATGTAATTTACATAGTAGAAAATTAACTCATATTAAGCATACAATTCAGTTTTTTAAGTATATTTACAGAGCTGTGCCACCATCACCAGAATCTAATTTTGTTATATCTTATTTTTTTAATTGCATTATAATTCACAAAGTTGTGTAACCATCACCACTCTAATTCTGGAAATTTTCATCAACCCCAAAAGAAACCTCATACCCGTTAGCAATCTCTCCCCATTACTCCCCAACTCTTCCAGCTCTAGGCAACCACTAATCTACTTTGTCTCTATGAATTTATTCTTAACATTTAATATAAATGGAATCATACAATATGTTGTTTTTGTAACTGGCTCCTTTCACTTAGCATAATGTTTTCAAGGTTCATCCATATTGTCACATGTATCAGAAATTCATTCCTTGTTATAACCTAATCACATTCTGTTGTATGACTATACCACACTTGGTTTATCCATTCATCAGTTGATGGGTATTTGGGTTGTTTCCACTTTTTGGCTATTAGGAATAATGCTGCTGTGAATGTTGGCATACAAGTCTTTGTGTAGACATATGTTTTTATTTCTCCTAGGCAGATACCAAGGAGTGGAATTACTAGGTCAGGTGCTTATCGCTTTTTTTTTTTTTTCTTTTGCTAATCACTCTTAAGATGAATAACAGAAATTCTTTTTCCTATTTCAAAGGATTTTTGACACAGCCAGGAAACAGAATTTTCATGAAAATGCTAATATAAATTCTTTTATTTTCAATATGCTAAGATCAAATTCTATTTTTTGAGCGGCATGTATGTATCAATCTCCTTGTGGCTGACAATTGCTTAAGAGATAAATACGCAGTAAGGGAAGACTTACCCAGTAGGAGTAGCAATAAATAGGAATTTAAAATATCAAACACCCGGATTAAATTACTTATTTCCCTCCCCTGTCAGGGGCCTGCTTCTCATTTCATGAGAAAAAGGTGAAGCATTAATTATAATTAGTCATGTAAATTCCCAAAGCTTTTCATAAAAGCATCTTTCAGAAATCGGAGGCCAAATAAACTTCTGGTCACATGTTATTTTTGTTTTTCTTCCTGGTGATGTACACTCTAGTTCAAATATATTCAGGAAGCAGACTTTGAGCAGAGAATTAGTAGCGGATTATAAAATTCTACGTAAAAAAAAAATAAAGAGCTTAAGCAACACATTTTAATTTAAAGAAAAATCAAACCTCTTGCCGCAGAAATTAGGCATAATCAGGGGAAAACTACCAGACATCCTACCAATCGCTGCACTAGAGAACGTCACAGGTCATCCAAAAGACGCATTCCTGTTAGCCAACAGCTCTTTTCCTCCCGCCAAAGCTGTCCCTAGAGCGTCAGAGAATAAACCAACGAGCGATTCATGATTTTCCCCTTTTGATCCCCTCCCCTCCCCACACACACACACATCCACCTGCTTGGAGGTGTCAAGGCGACTAGAAATGGTTAACAGCGACCAGCAGCAGAGAGAGAAACAAACACCCCTGACGACCCACAGCTGAGTAAGCAAAAGCTGTTTATTCATGAACACGTTCCGTTTGGAGACTAGTGACGAGCCCTTGAAAGCCCAGGCACATTTTAGAAGGTTCCTAGAGAGGGAGGGAATAAACTCCCCCCATTACCCCGCCCCTCTCCCCCACCCCACCCCTCGTCGGGCAAACCTACACCGAGAGGTTCTGGTGGGAACCACCTCGTCTAGGCAGCCACTGCCCTGCCGACCCCTCAGGAATAACCTCACGTACTAGAGCATCCGACCCCTCACGGGGGTTGCGTAACTCCCCAAAATGGGTTCAGACGCGGCAGACGCTGGCCCCAGCGCCGAGGGCTTCAGAAGGCACTTCTGCCACCCCCAAGCCCGCCACGGCCCGCCCCGACGCCGCGGCCGCGACTGGGGACCCTGCCGAGAAATGGCCCTTTAGCCCGCCCCCCCCTCACCTGGCTCGGTCCCACCTGAGCACGAGAGCTGAGAGAAAAGAAAGAGGCAGGGAGGGCTGACCTTGATGCTACTGACGGTGGAGCGGCACATCCCGCTGCTTCCTGGAAAGCGGCCCGCAGGACATTTTTCCCTCTGGAGGAAGGAAACGGGAGGGCGCCGGCCGGGCGGCGGCGGGCGCGACGGCGGTGGTCGGGGCGGGCTGTGCAGCCTCTTGCGGGGACGGTCCGAGGACTACATCTCCCAGGCTGCTCTGGGCCGCCTTGCGTCGTGACCCCGCCGCGCACTGAAGTGGTGACTCTTACCTCACAGAGGTAGCTCCTCCGCCGGCAGCAACTCGGCGCCCGCGGTCCATGGACCGGAACCCTGGGCCGACGGGCAGGAACCCGGGCCGCGATCGCCGCCTCCCCGCCCCAGGCTCCTCCTCCTCGCTCCCCACCGCCTCCTCCCGACGCCCGCGGGCCGCGCACAGCCACCGCCGGGCTCGCGGAGCCGCCCCGGGAGGCTGGGTGGGGGTTCGCGGCTGCCGCCGGACTGAGGCCTACTCCGCCGCCTCTCAGTGCTATTGTCCCTGGGCCCGGCCCTGACCGGGCCCACTGGGGAGGCGAGTGCGCCGCCTCCGACGAAAATGCCGGACCAAGCCCTACAGCAGATGCTGGACAGGTACGGGCAGCCTTGGGGGAGGACGCGGGCCGGGCCTCGGGGCTCTTCGGAGCGGAGCCTAGCCTGCCGGGAGGAGTTCCACGGCCTGGGGGCCGAGTGAGGGGCAGAAAGTTTGGAGTCCGTACTTGGGGGAGGACGGAGCGGGCGGCCTGGGTGCGTAGACTTAAAGCGAAACTTACTTACGGATTGGCGTCTGGTTTTGTCCGAACGCCGTTGCGAAGTGAGAGGGGTTCGTGTGAACCCAGAGAATTAGTTTCTTTTTCTTACTGTCCTCCTCCCCTCCCCCCAAACTGTGTTGTAACGTGTTTGTCAGCGCTGTCACTGGCAAGAAGGACCAGACTAATTCTCTGGGGAGTGATCCCCCTCCAATTTGTACACTCCTTCCAAAAACCAAGGATAAGCATTCTTTTGGAAAGCCTGATAGACTGACTTCATTCCTCCTTCCTCCCCCATCCCATCCCCACCCCAAACTATAAGGTCACGAGTACCCGCAAGGGACTTTAACGGTCAGACCAGAGTAGAGGTTATGAAAACAGCCGTAAGTCCAACCCTGAACACTTAGCGTATTTTACCATTCGTTGAGTTCACTGATAAAGTTTCATCTTATCATGGGGCAAGTTCCTGGGGGGGGCTTGTCAGTAAAACTCTTTCTGTGAAATCGGCTGCACCGCCCTCTGCTGTTGAAATTCTAGGCCATGGGTTCTACCATGAGTTTTTGGAGACCCTTACTCCACATTTTCCCCTAAGCCACGACATAGCTTCCTGGCCTAGCCAGTGCTACAGGCTAATGCATGTTTGGTTGCCTACAACTCTCAGTAGACCATTTGCCACCCAGTTCAGCGTGTGGTACAGGTTTTCCTACTGAGGAAAAGTCCAACTTTAAGGTTGGCAATGAAAGGCCAACCTTAAATGAGATTATACCCAGTTAAATGCTGTTTGGATCACACCCAGAACAGAAGTCACTCAAGAGTACATCTTCTTCCACAGTGACAGACATTTCCTTTGGAGCTTAGAATTTTGAGACATCTAAGTTGATAGAAATCATGTACTGACTTTTTCCAGTTGGGGTGTCCCAGTGATTAATCCAGCCCTTATTTGAGGGGAGCATTCAGGTCAAGTTGTATTGACTAACCCCTTTTTATGTAAGTAGTTTATAAGCTCCTGGAAGGCAAAAACTTACACATCATTATTTATTTTGAAACCTACAGCAGAGCCTGGCACTAAGCAGGTCATCAGTAAATATTTCTTTAATGAATAAATGCATGAACTTTTTTGTCATTTTCCCCAGTGGTCTAGGGGTTTGATAATTTACCAGGTTTTACGAGGTAAATTATAATTTACCATACTGACAAATTATATAAGACTACTGAAATATGCCCACAGGAGACCACTTTCTGCCACTGCCAATTCCAATCAAATGAGACCCTATTCTGGTGCTGGGTATTTTGTAATTAATTTTTTTTTCCCCCTCTGAGGGCCTGCTGCTTTCACTTTTATGTAGGTGACTTTTAGAAAAGTTTTTGTGTCCAAAAGCTGATCTGGCTTTCATACACTCTTTGGAGATTTCCATAAAAGTAAAAAAGCCAAGGAGTGCTAGCCAGGCATTTAAAACATCTAATAGAAACATGGAAATTCTGGCTGCATGTACTGAAACAGGTGACTATAATACTGGCTTCCCTCATCTTCGGCACCTTTTTGACATACCTCAAGGTAGATTCTTAAGATGACGTTCAAAGATCTTTATTATCTAAGTCAGTGTTTTGCACCGTGGCCCCACGTTGGAATCAACCGGGGGAACATTTTAAAATATGGATGGATGCCTGGCTCTGCCCACAACCAATTAATTCACAGATTTCTGGAGAATGGGGCCTGAGCATGTATATTTTCAAAAGTTTTCCAGATGTTTATTGTAGTTGAAAATCACTTTTTTTTTTTGTCACACGGCACAGCTTGCTGGGGGATCTTAGTTCCCCAACCAGGACCAGGGATTGAATCCGGGCCCCCTGCAGTGGAAGTGTGGAGTCCTAACCACTGGACCTCCAGGGAATTCCCACTACCCTAAATCCCAAGGGATTATTTCATGATAAGAGATAGTACATTTTAGTGATGTAAGCTTGGCCAGAAATCTTAAAATTCTCATTTTGCCACATACTAGCTATGTGACTTTGGACTTATATTCTGAGGTTCTACATCCTCATTTATAAAATGGCAATATCCTACCTCACAGGATTGTATAAATGAGAACACGTGTAAGCACTTTATAAAACAATAAAATGCTATTCATATGTTAGGCACACAGAAGGTATTTAAGATTCTAGTGTAACCAACTAATGTAGCAATTCTCTCCCCACCACACACACACCCATCTCCATATTTACAGTATCATCTTAATCTGGGCTGGCCCTACATGCAAATTGAACACAAAGATACTTTATGGGTTCATTTGAGGAATACTGACAGGCCCAACAGACTAAAATATGTCAACCTGTTAGGACCTAGAATTCTTGCTTTGAATTTGGCTTCCCCCCAGCTTGGTCTTTGGGTGGCAATTTTTGAGGGATAGAATTTAGCTCAGAAACTTGCCCTTATTTTTATTTCTTCAGTGCAAGTTCTGTCCTTGAGAAGATTAGGAAATGTGTATAACATATATTGTTCTTCTGCTTCTAGGTTAAAATTAGGTATATTTTAGTGCTTATTAAACATTTGTATTTAATGAATTGACTTAATAAATATCGATGCATTTGCCTGGTACCATTCTAGGTCCTCGATATATGGTGGTAGTGAACATAAGCAAAAATGCTCATATGGAGCTTTAATTCTAGTGAGGTTTGTGTTCCATAAACTGTCAAATAAAATGAAGATTATATTTACATAACATGGATGGTATGTTCAGTTTATACACTTAGTCTTTCAAGGTTTTTTAATTAATAGCTACTTATTAATAGCTGAAGTTCAATTGCCTTGTCCTTTGTGAATAACTAAATTTAGTTTAGCAATTGTTTATCTTGATAAATTTTATTATTGCAGTATTTGTAGCTAGAAAGAGTATATATAGATATATATTTTGATTGCCTTTCATTTTTATAAACAGTAAGCAACTGTTTTATATAAATTTATCATTTGAACCTTTTAAATTGTTTGAGAAAGGGGGTGGGAAAGTGGGTGGTTTTCTAGTGTCATGAATGATTTGGGATCACAAATCATTGCCCTGAAATTATAACCATTCATAAACTCAAACCTTTTACGTCAGGCTCTCTGAATCTCGGTCAGTTTCTCTTCCTTCCCTTCATTGCCATACTTTTTAAAGGAGAGGTCTGTTATATATTATTCTATCACCATTAAACTTTCTCGTTTTCTCTTTTATTTCTCAAAATTAGGATTAAATGTATAGAGAATACAAAGAATACTGTAACAAACTGCAGGAATGAACCTCAGGTTTAAAGCCTGGTGAGAGATGCTTCTGGAAACTTGACTTTTGTGTACCCCTTTCACATTAAACACTCAGGAATTTGTTGAGGTTGTTTGCATCACTTACTTGCACCTGGTGAGTAGGCAAGGCATGTAGCCAGTGTCCCCAGAACAGTCAAATGGGAAGAAAAGCAGGGAGAATCATCTGCTCCCCACGAGCCTCCTGCAGTGGCAAAGTGAATTAGAATCCCCACTCTCAGGGTGTTGTCAGCCACACATGTACATCCTTTTAGAGGCTGTAGAGTGTTCTGATAGGAACGTACTATATTATCTTCTTATTTATATAACCATCTCTAGTTTCCATTAAAGCGACTTCTCATTCTCTGAAGCATATTTACTCGAATCATATCACTATCCCATTTTGACATTTACAGAACAATACCTAGAATTAAAAAACATTAGCAATTAGTTGTATTTGCTTCCATCTCTATGTAAAAAGTGGAAACATTACAGATAAAGTCCCCTTTGGCCACTATCCCCAGTCCCATATCTTCTCCCCATCCCCACTCCACTATCATAAATGGGTTTATGTTCTTCCAGTCTTTGTTTAATGCTTTTATATATACCATATGTAATTCATAGTTTTGTTCTTGTTTCTAAAATTTAAATATATCAATCTACAATTGACTTTTTAAAATACTAGGTTCTGTGATATACAGCAATTAAAGAGAATATATATATAATCCATTGTATTTACTTATCACTCTTTTTCTTTCTAAATCCGTTTCCCTGTTTGTGACATTTATATTCTTATTTTCTCCTTATCATCTCTTGTTGTAATTTGATTTTCATCCACCTTTCTTGTCCGTAGCTCTACTAAAAGTATACTGAAGGTTACCAGTAATTTCTTAATCGGTAAACCTAATGACTTCTTTTCTTGGTCCTCATGTCCTTGACATATATGTAGTGGAGATAAAACTGGTGACCACCACCCCCTAACTTCTTGAAACTGTGTTCTAGTCTACCACACTATTTGTCTTTTACTTTTTTCGCCTCTTATATATCACCTTACCCTTACTCTCTTCAGTCAGTATGGTTCAATCCTCAGCACTTATCATTCTTCTCTGAAAAGTATCCCTGCTTACTATCTCACTATCACCTTTATTTGAGTGACTCCCAGATTTATGTCTTTATTCCTGACCTCTTTCCCACATTTTAGTGTCTGCATTCTAGCTGCCCAGTAGACATTTCCATTTGTGTATACAGAGCATTACTAGCGCCTTAACGTATCTAAAACTAAACTACTGCTATTTCCCTGGTGTTTACTTATCTTGACTTCCCAATTTTGGCCTTTGATAGGACCATTCTTCTAGTCTACCAGCCATAAGACCTACATCTTTTTTTTCTTTTTTGCTTTTTTCCTCCAAATCCACTTGCTTATCAGATACTATAGATTCTTCCTTCTCTGACTCTAGTTTTTCTCTACCAGTTTGACTTGCAGAGTGGTACCAGAATTTCCCAGTTTGACTTAATAGAGTGGTACCAGAATTGGCCAAGGCACAATTATCATGGCGTTTCCATATTTTAAAAGCTGTCAGTCTCTACATCACCTATAGGATAAATTCTAAACTTTCAAGGCCCTGGTGAAGAGGTTTAGCTCTATTAATTATCCAATCCAGCCCCAACCTTCCTTAACCATACTCTTCTGCACTGCACTTCATTGTCCTCTGGACATACCCTGCTGTACATCTTCTTATTTTTGTTTTAGATGACTTCCTCCCTTTTGACACCTGGCTAACTCTGACCCATCTTAGAATTCAGCTCAAGTATCACCTTGAAGCATTACACAGCTCCTTCAGGCAGAGTGAGTTACTTCTTCCTGTTTTTCCATAGAACCTTTATGCATTCATTTTAGTACATCACACCGTATGGTAATTTTTTTTTTTTTGCGGTTTGTGAGCCTCTCACCATTTTGGCCTCTCCTGTTGCGGAGCACAGGCTCCGGACGCGCAGACCCAGTGGCCATGGCTCACGGACCCAGCCGCTCCACGGCATGTGGGATCTTCCTGGACCGGGGCACGAACCCGTGTCCCCTGCATCGGCAGGTAGACTCTCAACCACTGCGCCACCAGGGAAGCCCTGGTAATTTTTTTTTTTAATGCACCTATCCCAGGTCTCAGAGCCTTCCACACATACCCTTTACCACCACCACCATGCACATTCAAGTGGAAGTTCACTGAGATCAGAAACTGTTCCCTATCCCATTTCCCCAGAAGGGGAAAGTACATTGGAGACACTGTTGAATCATGGTGTCTGTCTTTTCACTATTTATGACATATCAGTGCCTAGAATAATCTTACTGAAGCACCAAATATTTATTTGCTCAAAACCTTCTGTATTTTCTTAATTGCTTATTAAGCTTAAGTTCAAATTCTTTAACCTGGCCTTCAAGACCCTCCATAATCATATTTATTGTGCTCTCTATTATGTTTAGACAGTGAGTATATGGCTGGCACCAGCTACCTTTTTAAAGCTTTGCTTCTGTTTAAGAATGAGTTCAGGGCTTCCCTGGTGGTGCAGTGGTTGAGAGTCCGCCTGCCGATGCAGGGGACACGGGTTCGTGTCCCGGTCCGGGAAGATCCCACATGCCGCGGAGCAGCTGGGCCCATGAGCCATGGCCGCTGAGCCTGCGCATCCAGAGCCTGTGCTCCACAACGAGAGAGGCCACAACAGTGAGAGGCCCGCGTACCGCAAAAAAAAAAAAAAAAATAGAATGAGTTCATAAAGTATATATGTTTTGCCCAGGCCAAACTGATTCACTCACTGTCCTGTGTTCTTTTCACTATCTTGTCTTTCAAAATTCTACCCACTCTTCAAGACCCAGTTTAGTTTCTGCCTCATTTATAAAGCTTTTCTGACCATTTCAGCCAGAAATATTTCCCCCCTTCTCCAGATTCATGTAGCAGTTCTTTACAGGCCACATGTACATACATGCCTCCCAACTCTTTACATGCCATAGTTCATAAGATGAGAGATGGTAACATTTATATGGCACCTTGGAATACACTGGCAGGGGTTTAGATCTCTAGTGAAAGCTCCTTATGGCTGCTTAAAAGTACCCTAGCAAAAACGAAACACATAGCTCTTTTTTGTGGCGCCCCGGAGACGGTCAGCCGCTTCAGAATAAAGCTGAACACTTCTTTCCCGGCCACTGGCTGCCAGAAACTCATTGAAGTGGACGATGAACGAAAACTTCGTACCTTTTATGAGAAGCATATGGCCACAGAAGTTGCTGCTGACACTCTGGGTGAAGAATGGAAGGGTTATGTGGTCCGAATCAGTGGTGGGAACGACAAACAGGGTTTCCCCATGAAGCAAGGTGTCTTGACCCATGGCCGAGTCTGCCTGCTACTGAGTAAGGGGCATTCCTGTGACAGACCAAGGAGGACTGGAGAAAGAAAGCGCAAATCTGTACGGGGTTGCATTGTGGATGCCAATCTGAGCGTTCTCAATTTGGTCATTGTAAAAGGGAGAAGGATATTCCTGGACTCACTGATACTACTGTGCCTCATCGCCTGGGGCCCAAAAGAGCTAGCAGAATCCACAAACTTTTCAATCTCTCTAAAGAAGATGATGCCCGTCAGTATGTTGTGAGAAAGCCCCTAAACAAAGAAGGTAAGAAACCTAGGACCAAAGCACCCAAGATTCAGCGTCTTGTTACTCCACGTGTTCTGCAACACAAACGTCGGCGAATTGCTCTGAAGAAACAGTGTACTAAGAAAAATAAGGAAGAGGCTGCAGAATATGCTAAACTTTTGGCCAAGAGAATGAAGGAGGCCAAAGAAAAACGCCATGAACAGATTGCCAAGAGACGGAGGCTGTCCTCTCTGAGAGCTTCTACTTCTAAGTCTGAGTCCAGTCAAAAATGAGATGTTCTAAGAGTAACAAATAAATAAGATCAGACATTAAAAAAAAAAAAAATGAAACACATAACAACTTGTACTGGCTATAATTTCCTTAGAAATGAGAAATGGAAAATTTTCTCAGAATACACTATCCATATGGCAGCATGGTATAGTGATAAAAGCTGATGTTTTTGGTGTTTTTTTTAAATTTTTTAACTTAATTTTTTTTTTATTGGGATGTAATTTACAAAAAAGCTCATATTTTAGAGTTGAGGCGTAGGTTGCATCCATGCCTTTCTACTTAACCATGAGGCCTTGGGCAGACTGTTTAACCATTCTGGGCTTTTGTTTCCTTATTTATTTAAGACAGAAATAATTATGTTTGCAGAGTTTGTGAAGATCAGAGACAAAGCGCATGGCATGAATATATGCTTAGTAAATGATCGCTTTCATTGTGGGGTATTTCCCTTTCCCTTTTTTGTAATGTGTCATGATTGTGGTAGCTCTTTGATAAATCCAAATACTTTAACTTCTATTCCACTTGGCTGGACAGACATATAAAGGGATATTTAGTCTTTTTTTTTTTTAATTTTTAAAATTTATTATTTTTATTTTTGGCTGCCTTGGGTCTTTGTTGCTGCGCGCAGGCTTTTCTCTAGTTGCGGCGAGTGGGGACTACTCTTCATTACAGTTCCTGGGCTGCTCATTGGATGGCTTCTCTTGTTGCAGAGCATGGGCTCTAGGCACGCGGGCTTCAGTAGTTGTGGCACTCGGGCTCAGTAGTTGTGGCTCGTGGGCTCTAGAGCGCAGGCTCAGTAGTTGTGGCACACGGGCTTCGTTGCTCCGTGGCATGTGGGATCTTCCCGAACCAGGGCTGGAACCCGTGTCCCCTGCACTGGCAGGCAGATTCTTAACCACTGCGCCACCAGGGAAATCCCGGATTTTTAGTCTTCTTGATGGTATAGTTCCTGTTTAAGAATACATGGGATGTGACACTTTTAATCCTGAGACAAAGCAAGCAGTTTGCAGTTTTTTCCATTGTTAAATTTAGGCGTTCCTTGCATTAACCAGAGCATGGTTCTCTAAGCATCTTCTTTTTTTAAATTTTTTTTTTTTATTTTTGGCTGTGTTGGGTCTTCGTTTCTGTGCGAGGGCTTTCTCTAGTTGTGGCGAGTGGGGGCCACTCTTCATCGCAGTGCGCGGGCCTCTCTTGTTGCGGAGCGCAAGCTCCAGACGCGCAGGCTCAGTAGTTGTGGCTCACGGGCTTAGTTGCTCCGCGGCATGCGGGATCTTCCCAGACCAGGGCCCGAACCCGTGTCCCTGCATTGGCAGGCAGATTCTCAACCACTGCGCCACCAGGGAAGCCCCCTCTAAGCATCTTCTGAATTAAGGACATGTTCTCTTTCCTTAAAACAGTCATGGAAATACATTGGTAAGGCACCATATATAACAACAACAGCAATATAAAGCTTGTTTCATTGCTCTCACTCCTGTATTCTGGAACTCTTCTATTCTGTTTCCCTCCAGTTTTCACCAAAGTGATCATAGGCAGGAGCCTATGATTTTCCAGATCTTTCTAATAATCCACTATAAACACCTACAGTCTGAGTCTACAAAGGTAGACTTTACTGCCAACTGTTTTATTAGATAACCATACCTATCTTGCTTCGTTAATTTATGTGCCAGTGAGAAACTATTCTATTGATGTTTCCTCCCCTTTTTTCCCCATGTACTTTTAAAATAATTAACTTAATCATATAAACTAGTTTAGTCACAAATGAACCCTGTGAAGTGAGGTTACCTTTGTCATCCATCCTTTGCCAACTGGTTTGTAATACCTAGCTTTATTTTAAAACCTTTCTGCTCCAACCACATTGGTTTTATCATTGTCCATGATCATATGCTCATGTCTATGTCTAAGGTTGTTTATGCTGTTATTCTTACTTCAGATACCCTTATTCTTTTCATTCCCCAATTGTCATCTCATTTGTAGTTCTTCCTTTTCATGAAACCTTCTCAGCTATTTCATCCTGTGTTTCTTATGGTCATCATCACATTTCTATATTACCTTTGGTCACCAGCATCATTTCTTAGCACTCAGTGTTTTGTGTGGTTTTTTTTCTATGTGATCCTTCTATGCATATATTTGTTCCTTAACTAGATTGTAAGTTCCTTAAATGTATTTCTTCTGGCATCAAATAGTGAGCATACTAAGTACGTTCAAGTTAATTTAGGGGGAGATCTTGAATACTCTTTGATTTAAGGCGAATTAGGTGTATATTCCTATAACTTTATAAATTTTACTGTTGAGAAGGATTTATATCAATAATTTGAAAAAAGTTATAATTTTAATTTAAAATTACATAGAAGTAAATGATTTTTTTTTATAAAGAGTGACATGTCATACATACAGATTAGTGACATTACCAGTACCAGTAAGGCCATACATTTATTTTAAGGAATAAGTAATATTCTTTAGAATTGTCTAGTTCTTTTTTCATGTCTTCATATTATAATAGTGATTTGTTCTTTGATCTCTGAACCAATCATGATAATTCCCAGATCTCCCTTTACTCTGTAACCTAATGAGCACTAACTTGGCTGGTGGAAAGGTGTGGAAGTAAATTGTGAGTGTGTATTATCAGCAAGCAGGCGGCATTTAGACAACCTAGTGGAAGGAAAAGAGGGGTGGGAGAAAATGAATTGAGGATTTGAATAAATATCTTAAGCAGTGGTGTTGGCCTATTGAACAATTGGGGATGATCAAGAATCCAGGACCTTTTCCACTGAATACCAGGGTGCCAGGCAGAACTGCTGTATGTGCTAATTTAGGTAAGAAAATGCATCCATAAAAATCTAGGCATAGATGTAAAGTTGACACCATCTTTCTCATCTCTATTGGTGCCATTATTGCTACTGTTCATTTGGTGGTTATGTATGTGCCAGACAGTTCTTAAGCAGTTTCATGATCACTTGTTTAATCCTTTACAATAGAGAATCTTTTTTTTTTAATTTATTTTACTGAAGTATAGTTGATTTACAATGTTGTGTTAATTTCTGCTGTACAGCAAAGTGACTCAGCCACACACCTACATACATTCTCCTTCGTATTCTTCTTCTCTGTGGCTTATCACAGGACACTGAACATAGTTCCCTGTGGTATACAGTAGGACCTTGTTGTTTATCCATTCTATATATATTTGTTTGCATCTGCTCATCCCAAACTCCCAATCCATCCCTCTCTCTTGGCAACCACAAGTCTGTTCTCTTTGTCTGTGAGTCTGTTTCTGTTTCATAGGTAAGTTCATTTGTGTCCTATTTGATTGATTGATTGGTTGATTGATTGATTGATTTGTGGTACGTGGGCCTCTCACTGTTGTGGCCTCTCCCGTTGCGGAGCACAGGCTCCAGACACGCAGGCTCAGCGGCCATGGCTCACGGGCCCAGCTGCTCCGCGGCATGTGGGATCTTCCCGGACCGGGGCACGAACCTGCGTCCCCTGCATCGGCAGGCGGACTCTCAACCACTGCGCCACCAGGGAAGCCCTGTGTTCTATTTTAGGTTCCACATGTAGGTGATATCATATGGTATTTGTCTTTCACTTTCTGACTTACTTCACTAAGTATGATAATCTCTAGGTCCATCCATGTTGCTGCAAATGGCATTATTTCATTTTTTTATGGCTGAGGAGTATTTCTGTGTGTGTGTGTGTGTGTGTGTGTGTGTGTGTGTGTACACACCACATCTTCTTTATCCATTCATCTGTCGGTAGACATTTAGGTTGTTTCCATGTCTTGGCTATGGTGAATAGTGCTGCTGTGAACTCAGGGGTGCATGCATCTGTTTGAATTATGGTTTTGTCTGGATATGTGCCCAGGAGTGGGATTGCTGGATAATATGACAACTCTATTTTTAGTTTTTTGAGGAACCCCTATACTGTTTTCCATAGTGGCTGTACCAATTTACAATTCCACCAACAGTGTAGGAGGGTTCTACCATAGGGAATTTTAACATAAAACCTTTTTTATGCTGAGAACTCCTTTGGAAGTTTAGTTAAGCTTATGGGTTCCTTCTCAGAATGTTTTGAAAGAATAAAACAAAATATACAGGTCAGAAATGGACAAATTACGTTGAAATACAGCTACCAAAATATTAAAAATCTGACATGGTAATATGAGCTTTAAAACAAATACAAGGTCTATTACTGGTGGGTCTGATAATTAATTTCAAATTAGCAGTGGGTTAAATGTTATTTTGAGATCTGCACAGCTGTAATAGGAAAATTTCTGGTCACTGTACTAATTTCTAATTGCTGTATGCTAATATTACTATGAGTTGTTTATTCATCATTGAAGGAAAACTGAATTTTATTTAGAGTTTAGTGAAAATAAAGGTATAATTACTTTTTTTCCCATCCAAATTTACCAATCCCGTAAATTTTTCATGAACCTCAGGTTAAGAACCGCTGCATTACAAAAACTCTGAAAGAGATTGTCATTAAACCTAAAATAAGTGGTAAGCAGGAATTTGAACTCAGGCATCCCAAGTTCTTTAACCAGTTAGAATATCCTGAACTCACAAAATCTTTTCCCCAAATTTAGCTAGCTTTTTTCCTTAGAAAAAAGGATCTCAAGCATTTTGCTTACTATTTAAATTAAAAACCAAATAGCTTAAAAATGTTTACATTGAATGTAAAATAAAATTTCATTTTTGTATTATGGTGAGTTGAGGAAACTTACAAAGGGAAAAAGGAAAGAAGAATGGCCAGAGCAGAGGTTCTCAAGCTTCGGTATCACGATCACCTGAAGGGTTTGTTGAAATACCGCGTTGGTGATTCCTCAAAAAAGTTAAAAATAGAATTACCATGTGACCCAGCAATTTCACTTCTGGGTATATATCCAAAAAGAATTGAAAACAGGATCTCAAAGAGATATTTGTACACCCATGTTCATAACAGTATTATTCACAATAGCTAAAACTTGGAAGCAACCTTAGTATCTAAGACCAATGAATGGATAAGCAAAATGTGGTATATATACATACAATGGAATACTATTCAGCCTCATAAAAAGGAAGGATATTCTGCAATATGCTACAATGTGGATGAACCTTGAAGACATAGAAAGACAAATACTGGATGATTCCACTTATATGAGGTACTTAGAGTACTCAAAATTATAAAGACAGAAGGTATAAGGGTGGCTGTCAGGGGCTTGGGAGAGAGGACATTGGAGAGTTGTTTAATAAGTATAGAGTTTGTTTTATAAGATGAAGAGTTATGGGGATGGGTGGTGGTGATGGTAGCACAACAGTGTAAATGTATTTAATACCACTGAACTATACACTTAAAAATGGTTAAGATGGCAAATTTTATGTTATATATTTTACTGCAATAAAAAAAGAAGAATTTTTAAAGAAATTTAAAATAAATATATTTTTAAAATGTACTGTTGGGTCCCATCCTCAGAGTTTCTGATTCTGCCGGTCTGGGGTGGGACCTGAAACTGCATTTCTAGCAAGTTCTCAGATGATGCTTCTGCATCACACTGAACACTGCTTAGAGATTGGAGGATTGAAGAGAAGAAGGGGAGGAAATGACTCAAAGAGAAACTCTTAATTAGAATTTTGTCAGAAATTACAACCTCTTCTTAGGTGTGGACTTGAAAGGTTTTTGGCTTTGTCCTTTGAAATGACAAATAGCCAGTTCTCACCTTTTAAGGGTATTAAAATTGCCATCCTATAAACTGTAACATTAAAATATGTAATAAAGTAGAATTATAGTTAAATTGATCCTGCAATGCAAATATTATAGCATTGTCAGTAAGAATTTTTAATTTCAAAATGTTTGGTTTTATCTTTGTTGGCTGTTTTTATCTAAGAAATGACCTGATCCAGTAGCCAGAATCAGGAGCATATTTTTGCCCTGTGTGAGAAATTGAAAAACTTGCAAGACTCAAAGTACTTGCAGTGGAAATTAGATTTATTTAAGCCTTTTCAGCTCAAGTTGCGGTCAGTAGGAAACAAAGCCATTGACAAAAAATAGTGTCCTTTTAAAAGCTGTTTAAGAGTCTACATTATATGATTGTTCAGGGCTATCCCTTATATCCAGTTTCTCACAATCTATAACAAGATTGTTTGGGTTGTGTCTGATAGGAATCTGCCCCAAACTGGTTAAACCAAAAAAAAAAAAAAAAAAATCTGTGGGTTTATGTAAGTGAACAGTGCAAGGGTATATTTAGCTTTAAGCACAGCTTGATCCATGTCTCAAATGAAGTCATCAGTATCTTTCAGCTTCCTCTGGGTTCTTTAGGCTCCACATTGTGGCTCTCCTGGCAGCAGAGCCTCACACCCTCATTTAGGTTCACACTTTTCCTGCCTTCAGGCTCAGTGGAAAAGAAAGTCTTTGTACCAACTTTCCCAGCAAAAATTCTGAAGTTCACTCTAGTGAAACTAGCTTTATGGGCCCAGCCTCCCAATAACTAATCTAGGACATGGGATACTCCCTTAAACCAATCTAGGGATTACTCTTCCTGGAGCTGGGGATGTGGGACTAACTGCCTAAATAAACCACATACATGGCTGATGTTGGAGAGAAGAGTGGTTTTCCTTAAAAAGTATGGTATACTTTTTGTCCCTAAAAAAGAGAAATTGTGCTGTACATTAAACCACAAGCTTCTACTCTCTCCTCTATTCTAAGATCTTGAGAAACTCTAAACCCATCATTTTCAAACAACCTCTTTTCTCCTTAAATGGAAGGAGGTGGGGAATTGGGGAATAAATAGCTGAAATAGATTGCATCAAGGAGGGAGTAGGGTATGGGGAAGCAAAGGGGGAAGGCATAATTTTAAGACCTTCTTAGGTGATATTCCTGGTCAGCCTATTAGAAGTTTTTTTTTTAAATGAGGGAAGAGAAGATTCCTATACAAACTTTGTTCCCTCCCCTCATTTCCAGCCCTGAAGACTAATAACTGTCTTACAGGCTGTCTGCCTAAAAACATTTATGTGAACATTTTTATATGCTTTAATTTCCCATGTACCTGGCCCTTATTTCACAGACTAATATTCTTTCCATATTATGTAGATTAAACTCATATACCTAGTAAGGTAGTAAATCAGTTAATAAATTCTTTAGAACCTAACATTTTCTGTACTGTTATTTATATTAAAAATATTTAGTCATCAGAAGCAATTATTTCTACCTTAAGTAAATCCAGTAATTATCCCTTTCACACAGTCTGCTTTCTCCAATATGTTTGCTTTTTTTTACCTGCCATTTTTCTACACCAGCAGTTCCCAAACTTTATTGAATATTGGGATCACCTTGAGAGCTTGTTAAATCACAGATTTGTAGGCCCTCTTCCTCTAGAGTTTCTTATTTACTAGATCTGGAGTAGAGCCAGAGAATTTGCAAGTTCCCTAGTGATCCTGAACTACTGATCCTGAGACGTTTGTTTTGACAATCCCTGCAATAAAATCACTTGCCCCTGCTAATTTCTGCTATCACTCCTCGCTGAAACCTTTCCTGATCTATCCAAATTGATCCTTCCTTCTTAAAATGGATGTACCTATGGTAATTTCACTGGAACCTTAAATCTCTTGTATCTACTGGATGTAGCCCCAATTAAATTATAGGGTTTTCTAGATAGGTACAATCTTCCATTTATTTTGTTTGTGCAACCACATGGAATCAGTGAATGCTCAGTAAATGTTGCTGGCAATTTCTATAATTTTCAGTTGCTTGTTTGTTTTGTACTATTAAGTTAGAAGTCTTCATTTTATATAACATTTACTTGTATCTAAATTATAATTTTTAGGTGAAGTAATTTGGTGGTGTTATCAGAACCTTACGTATTGTGGGCAATACTATTTGATCTCAGATGACCATTATCAGATGTACTGTTTAGCGATTAGAATAAATAGAAAATGGATGTGGTACGTTGGTAGATGTTGAATATCAGACTTTTTGAGAGTATTATTATCAATAAGGTTTTTTTTAAATATCTATAGGATAATTTCAGTTAATCTCTAATGAGCATTAGCTTCAAAATCCAAATTTGTAAGCTGTATACTCACTGTCACTATGGATCAAACAATAAAAACAAGGTTATGGGTATTAACACTTCCAATTAGGTTTAACACCTAATAAGTTTTCACTGTAAATCATCGTTCAGCTATCTTATCTACCATAGTTGTGAAATTAGAAAAAAAATCCGGAAAGTGCCTCTTTTAAATGTTAGTTGAGTACCTTCTAAAAAGTAAAACTGTGAAAGTGTTTATTTAGGGGCGAAGTACACTAATGTCTGAAACTTTGAAATGCATCAAAAAATAAGATTGATGAAAGAATATGTAGTAAAGTACATATGTAGCAAAATGATAAGAATTGTAGAATCTAGGTGTTAAGAATATGGATGTTCACCAGTTTTTCAACTTTTTTCGAAAGTTTGAAATTTTTCCTATTAAATGTTGGGGAAAAATAAACTTATCCGGAATTTATGGGGATTATAGCTATACAAATATTCCCATTATATTGGTATATGAAGCTGCCATTTATGTAAATTAAAAACAGATAAATATAGGCAATTTCATTTGGTTCAACTTAGTATTAAGGTTCTTTACATTTTATTTTGTTTTTTCCTGATGACTGGAAATTGGCTTAATTTAAGATTCAGTTCACCTTAATACTGATTAATTATGCTGGTCTAGATGTACTTAGCTACATATATGTTCCATTGTTGATATGAAAAACTTACAAGAACCTAGAAATCTAGTTTCTAGATATTCTGCCTATATTTTGTTACCAGATATGGTTTTCATTTCCCAGAGGTATACAATTATATTTACAAAATTACCTTGGTTAAATGGGGAAAACATATACTAACACCTCAAATAACTGGTTTATTTGCTGTATACTTGTCAATTGAAATTTTATGAAAAAAACTAGGTTGAAACCCACTCACATCATGGATATTGATGATGGTTGCCAGTGTGAATGACTTAGTGCTACTGAATTGCAATCTTAAAAATGGTTAAAGTAGTAAATTTTATGTTATGTATATTTTACCACAATAAAATTTTAAAGAATAAGGAGGTGGAGGAGGAGGCATTTCTGGATAACTGTAAGATAGCACGAGGGCCCAGACAGCTTGGCTGAGGTGGGTCAGAGAGTCAGGCATGCTCAAACAAATGCTCCCTACCTCGTTTTTACCTAGGTAGGTCAAATGAAATCTGACTGAATTTGAAAGCTGAGTAAAAGCACAATTTTGGATATTGTTGCCACGTATTCACTTCAGTTTTTTTTTTCCCTATTCTAATTGCGAAGTTTTTAATTGGAGCACACAATTAAAATTCATATTGTTCTACAGACTGGAGACCTCACCCGTATATAGTACCTGACTATATAGTCTTTCCCACTGAGCATAGTTAAGTTCTGACAGAGCCACTTATCTAATTAAGTGAAATGTGCGCAGTAAGTGACAAGCTTTAATTAGCAGTTTCCTATTGTGCAGTCAAACTTTAAGGTAGTAAAGGCGAGTGAATGGTGTCATTGAGTTAAATTGTATTTGCCCTAATGGAAATCGGTGTCAAAACTTGTGTTAATTGACAGGAAAAAAATAAGGAATTGCAACCAAATTCCACAAGAACAAATTAGAGTTCATGAAGTATCCTCGAAAGCAAAATGGGGAAGTGTTTAAAAATTAACCATCTCAATAGAATTTTTTAAAATATAAGCATCCCAGACTTGACTTTTAGATTTTGAATATAATAAATATAATTTAATTCCCACAAAAAAGGAAAACCAATCATACCTATAATGGAAACATGTAGGCCCAAATTTTTTTTTTTTTTTTTTTTTTTTGCAGTACGCGGGCCTCTCACTGCTGTGGCCCCTCCCACCGTGGAGCGTAGGCTCCGGCCGCGCAGGCTCAGCAGCCATGGCTCACGGGCCCAGCAGCATGTGGGATCTTCCCGGACCGGGGCACGAGCCCGTGTGCCCTGCATCAGCAGGCAGACTCTCAACCACTGCGCCACCAGGGAAGCCCTTTGGCCCAAATTTATCATATCACTATCCTAAAACAATTTATCCTGATATCTTCATCTCGTCTTTCCTTTGTGCTTTTTAATTTAATCATCTTTCTCTCTTAGAGTCATACTTTACCAGAAAGAGAAATGAGTGGGGTTTTTTTCTATCTCAGTTGAAAACTGAATGAGACCATATGTGAAATCATTTATGTAATGCTTTAGTTTTACAAGTTCAAGAGGTTAAGAGGTTAATGTTGTTGAAATGGCAGATACACTGAATTTCACATATTCCTATATTTATCACTCCTCGAAGAATTATTAGGTCTTATAAAAGCAGCTTGAGGATTCTCTCTTTGCATTCTGGTTCATTAGAGAAGATGAAGAATTACAAGAAAGATGGACTTCCTTGGTGGCACAGTGGTTAAGAATCTGCCTGCCAATTCAGGGGACATGGGTTCAAGCCCTGGTCCAGGAAGATCCCACATGCCATGGAGCAACTAAAGCCTATGCGCCACAACTACTGAGCCTGTGCTCTAGAGCCCACAAGCCACAACTACTGAGCCCACGAGCCACAACTACTGAAGCCCGCACACCTAGAGCCCATGCTTTGCAACAAGAGAAGCCACTGCAGTGAGAAGCCCATGCACTGCAATGAAGAGTAGCCCCGCTCACCGCAACTAGAGAAAGCCCACACGCAGAAACAAAGACCAGTGCAGCCAAAAATAAATTTTTTTAAAAAACCTTAATTTACTAGAAAGATGGAGGAAGTTACATAAAAACAAAATTCAGAAAACACAAGATTCTGCAGAAGAATACAAGGAAAAACAGAAAAAGAAGAAACTACCCTACTGGAAATGTGTTGGTTTTTCTCCTCAGTCTTTTAGTATAGAATTAAAAGTTCCTATAATATAACATAGTAGGCTAATCCCATTAAGTGAGAGCTGCAGTGAAGAGGAGGCTGGGGTGTTAATGATAATGTCATTATTTTCTCTTTTAATTTACAGAAGTTGCTGGGTGTGTTTTGCCACTGATGAAGATGATAGAACAGCTGAATGGGTGAGACCATGCAGATGCAGAGGATCTACAAAATGGGTTCACCAGGCTTGTCTGCAGCGCTGGGTGGATGAAAAACAAAGAGGAAACAGTACAGCCAGAGTGGCATGTCCCCAGTGCAATGCTGAATACTTAATAGTTTTTCCAAAGTTGGGTAAGAAGACCCTTAAAACCAACACAGATATATATATATATATATATATATAATGTTATAATATATGACTCTATGATCCTAGGTTTATTTTTAAGTGACTCATGTCTTTGCTTTTTTGTGAATTTCTCTATTCCATTTCTGTTGTTTTCTCTCTAAATGTCAGATATTTGTTTTGCTAACAGTTTACATTATCCTTAATATATCCCCAGATCTATCCATTTGTCTGTGTATTCAATGTTTTCATTTGGTTGAGTGGATAAAGAACTTGGATATCTAATTGTGTGGGTAAAATCAAGTTAACAAAACTATAATAAAAGGCTGACTAGAGAGCCTCATTCTCTGGAAACCATTGGTGTGGGAGAAAGAAAACAATAGTGTGTTCTTTCTAATACTTACTTTTATTAATTCTTCTATTAAGGAATAAAAGGGAAATTAAATATTTAATAAAAGACAGTGTTTGGAATCCAATTTATATGTCTGTTTTTCGTGAAAACTACTTTCCTTTTTCTGTGAATTGGCAGGCAAGGAATAACCAATGGTCTTTGAGAATGAGGCTAGTGTTGAAACAAGTGTAGCAGATTGCTTAAAGGAAGCTATAACTAAGGCTGATATTTAGTTAGCATGTTCCATTACATCCATGTGATTATGAACTGGTGTCATTCTCTTTGTTTGGTGTTTATGCCATGCCAGTTGTTCAACATTTTTAATATGACACTTGTCTATAATCAAGAGGTATATGAAAGCAGTTTGGGTTTTGGGAAGGTCGAGGAAAAAATGACTTTGTGGAGGAATAGAGTTCAAGGAGAAACTGGAAATAATTATTAGATTATTTTTTTCTAGGTGCTATACATATTGAAATCAGACCTTTCTTTAAAAAAATAAGGCAACATAAGTGCAGATGATGAAGTGCTTTTCTAATGTGAGAAGATTAATAATAAAGGCAAACAGAATTTCCATACCTGTCTATATTTCTCTAACATAATGCATAGGAAGAAGTGATAGCTTTCTATGAAAGAAAAATAGTGTAGTAGAGAAAGTAGCATTTCTCAGACATTTAGAATTTGTGGACCACACTGACAGATCTTTTTTGTTTTTGTTGTTGTTTTTAATTTATTTATTTATTTTTGCCTGTGTTGGGTCTTTGTTGATGCGCGCGGGCTTTCTCTAGTTGCGGCGAGCGGGGGCTACTCTTTGTTGCGGTGAGCAGGCTTCTCATTGTGGTGGCTTCTCTTGTTGTGGAGCACGGGCTCTAGGCGCGAGGGCTTCAGCAGCTGCGGCACACGCACTCAGTAGTGTTTAACTGTTTCTTTTCCTACTTCTTAGTTCTGCTAAATCAGATAATCCCACTTTTCAACTATAGGTTGTTGGGAATAGCAGCAAGTATAGGATGATTCTTTTAGATGTTTTAGATATTCAAATGGATGGGTACAAAAATTATTGCAAGAATTCTCACTGAAAACTACCTACAATATCTGATGAAGCACTGAGTGGACAAATGTGTGGCACTCAGCAATGAAGTTGAATATTGCAGTTTGGAAGATAACAGTGGATAAATCTGTCCTTCTGGTTGTATTTCAGTTCTAGGAAACATGTTTTTAGGTCTAGTGTGGTAATTGAATACATTTTTTACGTATACTAATAATAAGACACTGATTTCATTCTACAACAATGAAAGAAAATGGCTACATGTTGGAAAAGTCAAACTCTTTGCTTAAGCTATGTGTATCATGATTTGGTCTTCATATTTTATCATTAAGAATTGTTATTTCACCCTCATATGATAGGTTCACGCTATTCGCAATACTGAATATCACAGAGATCTGCCACTTGAGTAAGCCACAGATAATCATAGACATTTTTTACTGACCTTACTGGTGTCATGGGGAAAAAAATGTACATACTTCATTTAAATAGTTTTTGTTAGCATCTTTCTTCCTGACAAGATAGGAAAGCAGAGTGTTGTATTTGCTTCTTTTTTCCTGACATAACATTCTGAAGATACCTGCTCAGGGACTGCAGTTTGAATATTATATTCACAGTTTTCCATGCAATCTTTAACAGACTCAGTAGAAGACTTACTGTCCAATGTCAGGTGTTGTCTGTAAATGAAGCCATGTGTGAATTGACTTTCAGGTGCTATACTCTTCCTTGCTACACACATGACTAGTGCTTTTGGCCATATTGATCCTAGTGTACATTTTCAAGTCAAAGTTCAAAGATAATTGTTGGTTAAAGGAAAATCCCTTCTCTAAAGCATGTTTTCATTGATAATCAGAACTGTTTGTATTTCATAATTTACATATTATGTACATACCAAGAGTTGATTCATATTCTGAATACTAGTGGTTTCTTGTAGCCATGAAACAAAATATTTAAGAGCATACATCTGTGAAAGTAACTGTTTTTACTCACTGAATACCACACCTAACATTATGTAATTAATGTCCAGTAGTGTCATCTGATACAGAAACATACCAGTAAATTGTTTTCTTTCTGAGCATATTATCATTAATTTTGCAGCTGACCATAGTTATACCTGTTTTTGTTAAAATAACTTAAAGTTCCTTCACAGTTTTTAATCTTGGCTTTCAGTGACAAAATTCATAATGCAGGTATTGATTGGTTTACTAGAGTGGTTGAAAATTATATGAATGCTTCAGTGGCTTCTTATCCCTGTTGTATAATGTTTCAGTCCCTGTTTAAAAATGTATTATACTTTGGGCTTCCCTGGTGGCGCAGTGGTTGAGAGTCCGCCTGTCGATGCAGGGGACATGGGTACGTGCCCCGGTCCGGGAAGATCCCACATGCCGCGGAGCGGCTGGGCCCATGAGCCATGGCCGCTGAGCCTACGTGTCCGGAGCCTGTGCTCCGCAACAGGAGAGGCCACAACAGTGAGAGGCCCCGTGTACCGCAAAAAAAAAAAAAGTTTTTATATGGATTTAGACTCAGTCTGTCTGGCTAGCTGGCCAAAGTCTGCATCTTTTCTGGTACTTAGTGGCAGCCAGAATGGAGGGATGGTGGCAAGTGTGTGTTCTTAATTGTCAATAGGGAATATATTGTGAATATATCCTCCTAGTCATCCCATCCTCCTCCCTAAACCCTGGCAACCAATGATCTTTTTACTGTCTTCATAGTCTTGCCTTTTTCAGAATGTCATATAGCTGGAATCATAGAGTATGTAGCCTTTTCAGATTGGTTTCCTTCACTTAGTAAATATATTTAAAGTTTCTCCCTGTCTTTCATGGCTTGATAGTTCATTTCTTGTTAATACTGAATCATATCCCATTGTCTGGACATACCACAGCTTATTTATCCATTCGCCTACTGAAGGACATCTTGTTGCTTCCAGGTTTTGGCAATTACAAATAAAGCTGCAGTACACATCTGTGTGCAAGTTTTTGTGCGGACATATATTTTCAGCTTATTTAGGTAAATAACAAGGAGCGTAATTGCTGGATCGTATGGTAAGAGTATGTTTAGTTTTGTAAGAAACTACCAAATTGTCTTTCAGAGTGGCTGTACATTTTGCATTCTGACCAGCAATAAGTTCCTGTTGCTCTGTATCCTTGCAGCACTTGCTTTTGTCAGTGTTTTGGATTTAGCCATTTATATCTCATTGTTTTATTTTTTTTAATAAATTTATTTATTAATTTTTGGCTGCATTGGGTCTTTGTTGCCGCACATGTGTTTTCTCTAGTTGCGGCAAGCGGGGGCTACTCTTCATTGCAGTGCGAGGGCTTCAGTAGTTGTGGCATGCGGTCTCAGTAGTTGTGCCTCACAGGCTTTACAGCTCAGGCTCAGTAGTTGTGGCAGATGTGCTTAGTTGCTCTGTGGCATGTGGGATCTTCCCAGACCAGGGCTCGAACCCGTGTCCCCTGCCTTGGCAGGTGGATTCTTAACCACTGCGCCACCAGTTTTAATTTGCTATTCCCTAATGACATAGATGTTGAGTGTCTTTTCATGTGCTTATTGAGTCTTATGTCCTTCTCACACCTGTCAGAATGGCCATCATAAAAAAATCTACAAACACCCAGGAATGCAAGGATTCTTCAATATACGCAAATCAATCAATGTGATACACCATATTAACAAACTGAAGGAGAAAAACCATATGATCATCTCAATAGATGCAGAGAAAGCTTTCAACAAAATTCAATACCCATTTATGATAAAAAAAACCCTGCAGAAAATAGGCATAGAGGGAACTTTCCTCAACATAATAAAGGCCATATATGACAAACCCACAGCCAACATCGTCCTCAATGGTGAAAAACTGAAACCATTTCCACTAAGATCAGGAACAAGACAAAGTTGCCCACTTTCACCACTCTTATTCAACATAGTTTTGGAAGTTTTAGCCACAGCAATCAGAGAAGAAAAAGAAATGAAAGGAATCCAAATCGGAAAAGAAGAAGTGAAGCTGTCACTGTTTGCAGATGACATGATACTATACATAGAGACTCCTAAAGATGCTACCAGAAAACTACTAGAGCTAATCAATGAATTTGGTAAAGTAGCAGGATACAGAATTAATGCACAGAAATCTCTGGCATTCCTATACACTAATGATAAAAAATCTGCAAATGAAATTAAGAAAACACTCCCATTTACCATTGCAACAAAAAGAATAAAATATCTAGGAATAAACCTGCCTAAGGAGACAAAAGACCTGTATGGAGAAAATAACAAGACACTGATGAAAGAAATTAAAAATGATACAAATACATGGAGAGATATACCATGTTCTTGGATTGGAAGAATCAACATTGTGAAAATGACTCTACTACCCAAAGCAATCTACAGATTCAATGCAATCCCTATCAAACTATCACTGGCATTTTTCACAGAACTGGAACAAAAAATTTCACAATTTGTATGGAAACAAAAAAGACCCCGAATAGCCAAAGCAATCTTAAGAAAGAAAAACAGAGCTGGAGGAGTCAGGCTCCCTGACTTCAGACTATACTACAAAGCTGCAGTAATCAAGACAGTATGGTACTGGCACAAAAACAGAAAGATAGATCAATGGAACAGGATAGAAAGCCCAGAGATGAACCCACGCACATATGGTCACCTTATCTTTGATAAAGGAGGCAAGAATATACAGTGGAGAAACGACAGCCTCTTCCATAAGTGGTGCTGGGAAAACTGGACAGGTACATGTAATAGTATGAAATTAGAACACTCCCTAACACCATACACAAAAATAAACTCAAAATGGATTAAAGACTGAAATGTAAGGCCAGAAACTATCAAACTCTTAGAGGAAAACATAGGCAGAACACTCTGACATAAATCACAGCAAAATCCTTTTTGACCCACCTCCTAGAGAAATGGAAATAAATACAAAAATAAACAAATGGGACCTAATGAAACTTCAAAGCTTTTGCACAGCAAAGGAAACCATAAACAAGACCAAAAGACAACCCTCAGAATGGGAGAAAACATTTGCAAATGAAGCAACTGACAAAGGATTAATCTCCAAAATTTACAAGCAGCACATGCAGCTCAGTAACAAAAAAACAAACAACCCAATCCAAAAACGGCAGAAGACCTAAATAGACATTTCTCCAAAGATATACAGATTGCCAACAGACACATGAAAGAATGCTCAACATAATTAATCGTTAGAGAAATGCAAATCAAAACTACAATGAGGTATCACCTCACACCGGTCAGAATGGCCATCATCAAAAAGTATACAAACAATAAATGCTGGAGAGGGTGTGGAGAAAAGGGAACCCTCTGGCACTGTTGGTGGGAATGTAAATTGATACAGCCACTATGGAGAACAGTATGGAGGTTCCTTAAATAACTAAAAATAGAACTACCATATGACCCAGCAATCCCACTACTGGGCATATATATACCCAGAGAAAACCCTAATTCAAAAAGAGTCATGTACCACAATGTTCATTGAAGCTCTATTTACAACAGACAAGACATGGAAGCAACCTAAGTGTCCATCAACAGATGAGTGGATAAAGAAGATGTGGCACATATATACAATGGAATATTACTCAGCCATAAAAAGAAACGAAATTGAGTTATTTGTAGTGAGGTGGATGGACCTAGAGTCTGTCATACAGAGTGAAGTAAGTCAGAAAGAGAAAAACAAATACCGTATGCTAACACATATATATGGAATCTAAGGGGAAAAAAAGGTCATGAAGAACCTAGGGGCAAGACGGAAATAAAGACACAGACCTACTAGAGAATGGACTTGAGGATATGGGGAGGGGGAAGGGTAAGCTGTGACAAAGTGAGAGAGTAGCATGGACATATATACACTATGAAATGTAAAATAGGTAGCTAGTGGGAAGCAGCCACATAGCACAGGAAGATCAGCTCAGTGCTTTGTGATCACCTAGAGGGGTGGGATAGGGAGGGTGGGAGGGAGGGAGACGCAAGAGTGAAGAGATATGGGAACATACGTATATGTATAACTGATTCACTTTGTTATAAAGCAGAAACTAACACACCATTATAAAGCAATTATACTCCGATAAAGATGTTAAAAATAAAAAATCTACAAACGGGGCTTCCCTGGTGGCGCAGTGGTTAAGAATCCGTCTGCCAATGCAGGGGACATGGGTTCGAGCCCTGGTCTGGGAAGATCCCACATGACGCAGAGCAACTAAGCCTGTGTGCCACAACTACTGAGACCACGTGCCTAGAGCCCACGCTCCACAACAAGAGAAACCACCGCAATGAGAAGCTTGCGCACCACAATGAAGACTAGCCCCTGCTCGCTGCAACTGGAAGCCTGCACGCAGCAATGAGGATCCAACACAGCCAAAAATAAATTAATTAATTTTTTTAAAAAATCTATGAACAGGAAATGCTGGAGAGGGTGTGGAGAAAAGGGAACACTCTTGCACTGTTGGTGGGAATGTAAACTGATACCGCCACTATGGAGAACAGTATGGAGGTTCCTTAAATAACTACAAATAGAACTACCATATGACCCAGCAATCCCACTACTGGGCATATACCCTGAGAAAACCAAAATTCAAAGAGTCATGTACCACAGTGTTCATTGCAGCTCTATTTACAATAGCCAGGACATGGAAGCAACCTAAGTGTCCATCAACAGATGAATGGATAAAGAAGATGTGGCACATATATACAATGGAATATTACTCAGCCATAAAAAGAAACGAAATTGAGTTATTTGTAGTGAGGTGGATGGACCTAGAGTCTGTCATACAGAGTGAAGTAAGTCAGAAAGAGAAAAACAAATATTGTATGCTAACACATATATGGAATCTAAAAAATGGAATGGAATCTAAAAAACAACCAAAAAATGGAATCTAAAAAACAACCCAAAAAATGGTCATGAAGAACCTAGGGGCAAGACGGGAATAATGACGCAGACCTACTAGAGAATGGACTTGAGGATACGGGGAGGGGGAAGGGTGAGATGGGACAACGTGTGAGAGTGGCATGGATATATATACACTACCAAATGTAAAATAAATAGCTCGTGGGAAGCAGCCGCATAGCACAGGGAAATCAGCTCGGTGCTTTGTGACCACCTAGATGGGTGGGATAGGGAGGGTGGGAGGGAGGGAGACTCAAGAGGGAAGAGATATGCAGATATATGTATATGTATAACTGATTCACTTTGTTATAAAGCAGAAACTAACACACTGTTGTAAAGCAGTTATACTCCAATAAAGATGTTAAAAAAAAAAAAGGAAGAAAAAAGAGTCTTATGTCTTCTTTGATGAGGTGTCTGTTAAGTCTTTTGATTGTTTTTTTTTTTTTGCTGTATGCGGGCCTGTCACTGTTGTGGCCTCTCCCATTGCGGAGCACAGGCTCCAGACACGCAGGCTCAGCGGCCATGGCTTACAGGCCCAGCCGCTCTGCAGCATGTGGGAATTTCCCGGACCGGGGCACGAACCTGTGTCCCCTGCATCGGTAGGCGGACTCTCAACCACTGCGCCACCAGGGAAGCCCTTGACTGTTTTTAACATCAGTTTTCTTATTGTTGAGTTTTAAATGTTCTTTGTGTATTTTGGATAACAGTTCTTTATCAGGTATATCGTTTGCAAATATTTTTTCCCAGTCTGTGGCTTGTCTTCTCATTCTCTTGATCTTTCTTCTTTTTTAATGTAGTAGTTTACAGCTATAAATTTCTAAGCTCTGCTTGGATTTCTACTTTGACCTGTTGATTATTAAGGAGTGTGTTGTTTAATTTTCACATATTTGTAAATTTCCCAAATGCCCTTCTCTTATTGATTTCTAATTTCATTCCATTGTGATCAAAGAACATACTTTGCTATCCGTTCTTTTAAATGATTAAAGCTTGTTTTATAGCCTAGCAAGCTTTATACTTGTAAATTTTCCATGTGTACTTGGGAAGATGTGTGTTCTGTTGGTAGTGGTGGTGGTGGTAGAATGTGATATAAATATCTAGCTGACTCATAGAATTTTGAAGTCTTCTATTTCCTTGTCGTTCTTTCACCTATTCTTCATTGAAAGTGGGCTATTGAAGTCTACAGCTATTGTTGAATTGTCTGTTTCTCCAGTTCTGCCCATTTTTGCTTCGTTTATTTTGGACTGTTGTTAGGTGCATAAATGTTCCTAATTGTTATGTCTTTCTGATGGATTGTCCCTTTTACCATCATAAAATGTTCTTCTTTGTTTCTAGTAACACTTTTTGTCTTAAAGTTGATTTTAACTGATATCAATGTTGCCACTTCCACTCTTTATGTAAATTCTTAGATTATTTTCAAGTTAAATTTTATTACAGCTTTGTTTTTTCTCTTTTTGTTCTCAACTAAGCATTAATTCAAACTTCTGTGTAGAGACAAGATAACTAACAATTACCCTCAAAAACTGGTTGTCAAATGTTACGTGGAGTGTAAAGCTTAGAAGGAAAAGATATTCACTAGGGATGATGAGGAATGATTCCTGGGAGAAACCTTTCCTAGAAAATCTAGCAAATAAAATTAATAGTTGTTACTATTTTATTTTATAATATTTTCTTTTAATATTAACAGTGATATCAGTAGCTGTCACTTCCTAACAGGCACTGACTCTTTGCCAGGCACTATGTCAATCAGTTTGCCTATATTATTTTAAGCTTCTCAAAAGCTTTACACAATAGGTAGCGTCCTTATTCTACAGGTAAGGAAACAGACTTGGCAAATTTATTCAATGGAATTCCATGGGTTTCTAGCAAGTAAGGAGCCAGGATTTTAAATTGCCAAAGCACATCAGAAGCTAGAGGGGAAGGTTACCTAGAGGGTGCAGTTTTGTTTGGTCAGCCTTCCAGTGCACAAAGCAGGGTGGAGAAAGAGGAGTAAATTTGGAGAGGCAAACAGAATATTGAGCACAATTAGTTTATATGTTAATATATTCTAGACTAGTATACATCATGTTCTATGCTTGCTTTTTTTTCCTTAGCAATATATGGTAGATACCATTTTATATTAGTGTATAAAGAGCTTTCTTTTTCTTTGTAGTTGTATAGTATTCTGTTACATAAATGTGTGGTTATATAACCAGTCTCCTAATGATGGACATACAGGCTGTTTGTAATCTTTTACTGCTACAAAGAGTGCTGTCATAAACAACTGTGTAAAATAATTTTACACATGTGCAAAATGACTAGAGTGGAATTGCTATAAGTGAAAGGGTATGTGCAGTTATAACATTAGTAGACATCATCAAATTGGCTTTTGTAGAGATTATGTCTGTTTAATCTTCCCAACAGTGTATTGGAGTGCCTGCTTTTCCATTGCCTTTACCAACATGCTGCTATCAATATACAGAACTAATTATATCTGCTGCCTTAGCATTGATCAAAGCTCAGCAGAATGTTCACTAAGGTTTTTTTCTTTTATTATGAAATTTCATTTGTTGAGAAAGAATATATAACTACATATGAGGAATAATGACTAATAAACCGTCATCCATTTACTTATCCCTCAGGTTTAGAAATAAAATATCCTGGTGATTTCAACTTTTTATCATTAAGTAATGACTATTTTATCTATAAGAATTTTTTGTGTGTGTCTTAAACTTCTATATAATATAGACGTAGACATGATAATATAGAATACAGTTGCCCCTCGGTATCTGCAGGAGGTTGGTTCCAGGACCCCTGCAGATACCAAAATCCATGGATGCTCAACTCCCTTATATAAAATGGCATAGTATTTTCATATAATTTATGCACATACTACTATATACTTTATTTTATTTTATTTATTTATTTTTGGCCGCATTGGGTCTTCATTGCTGCACGCAGGCTTTCTCTAGTTGTGGCGAGTGGGGGCTACTCTTCGTTGTGGTGCGCAGGCTTCTCCTTGCGGTGGCTTCTCTTGTTGCAGAACATGGGCTCTAGGGGGGCAGGCTTCAGTAGTTGTAGCACATGGGCTTAGTTGCTCCGCAGCATGTGGGATCTTCCTGGACCAGGGATCGAAACTGTGTCCCCTGCGTTGGCAGGTGGATTCTTAACCACTGCGCCACCAGGGAAGTCCCCCTACTATACACTTTAAATCATCTCTAGATTACTCATAATATTCTAATACAGTGTGAATAGTAAGTTGTTGCTGGTGTGCAGCAACTTTGAGTTTTGCTTTGGGGAACTTTCTGGAATTTTTTTCCCCTAGATATTTTCATTCTGCAGTTGGTTGAATATGCAGATGCAGAACCCAAAGATTTGGAGGGCCAACTGTAGAATGAAAATATAGCTATACCAGCTTTTTTAAAATAGATTTGTTATTTTAGGACAATTTTTAATTTACAGAAAAATTTCAAAGATAGTACAGAGAGTTCCCAAATATCCCATATCCAGTTTCCTCTGTTATTAACACCTTATGTAGTATGGTACATTTGTTATAGTTGTTGTACCAGTACTGATATTATTATTAACTGAAGTCCATACTCTACTCAGGTTTTCTTAATTTTTCCCTAATGTCCTTATTCTGTTCCAGGACCCTGTTCAGGATATTATATTACATTTAGTCATGTCTCCTTAATGCTCCTCTTGGCTGTAACAGCTTCTCACTTTCCTTGTTTTTGTTGACCTTGACGGTTTTGAGGAATACTGGTTAGATGTTTTACAGAATGTCTCACAATTCGGATCTGTCTGATGTTTTTCCCATTACCTCCTGGGGTTATAAGTTTTGGGGTACAAGACCACAGAGATGAAGTGCCATTTTCATCACAAAACATCACAGGCACATACTATGAATATTACTTACCACTCATGATACTGACCTTGATCATCTCAGTAAGGTTATGTTTGTCAGGTTTTTTCACTTTGTAAAGTTACTCTTTTCCCCCCTTTCGTACCAGCTTTTTTTGATGTTGTTACATTTGCTTATCTTTTCTCACCCTTTTATTTTCAGTTCTTCTGAATTCTTTTGTAAGTAAGTGTAAACTTATTGTGATACTCATATAGTTGGGTTTTTACTGTCAAATTTTATTCATTCTATTTGTCCTTTTTTCTCTTTTTTTTCCCCTTTAGTTGATCATCTTCTGGATTGAAATGCTTTTTCCTCTGATACTATATTTTCCCCTGTACTTTTTTTTTTTTTTTTTTTTTTGGCTGCATTGAGTCTTCGTTGCTGCGTGCGGGATTTCTCTATTCACGGCAAGCAGGGGCTACTCTTTGTTTCAGTGCACAGGCTTCTTATTGCCGTGGCTTCTCTTGTTGCGGAGCACGGGCTCTAGGCACACGGGCTTCAGTAGCTGTGGCACATGGGCTCAGTAGTTGTGGCTTGCGGGCTCTAGAGCACAGGCTCAGTAGTTGTGGCACACAGGTTTAGTTGCTCTGCGACATGTGGGATCTTCCCGGACCAGGGCTCGAACATGTGTCGAACCCGTGTCCCCTGCATTGGCAGGTGGATTCTTAACCACTGCGCCACCGGGGAAGTCCCAGAAATACAAAGGATCTTAAGAAAGCACTGTGAGCAGTTGTATGCCAACAAATTGGATAACCTAGAAGTAAAGGATAAATTCCTAGAAACATAAAACGTACAAAGACTGAATCATGAAGAAATAAAAAATGTGAACAGACCAATAACAACGAAGGACATCATAAAGCTCCCAACAAAGAAAAACCCAGGACCAGATGGTTTCACTGGTGAATTCTGCCAAACACTTAAGGAAGAATTAATGCCAGTCCTTCTCAGACTCTTTAAAATTAAAGAAGAGGGAACATTCCCAAACGCATTTTATGAGGGCAGCATTACCCCAATACCAAAGCCAAATATGGACACTATAAGAAAACTACAAGCCAATATCCCTGATGAATATAGATGAAAAAATTCTCAACAAAATATTAGCAAAACAAATCCAACAGCATATTAAAGCATTGTACACCATGATCGAGTGGGATTTATCCCTGGGATGCAAGGATGGTTCAATATCTACATATCAATCAGTGTGATATATACCACATTAATAGAATGAAAGATAAAAATCTTATCTCTGCATCTCATTATCTGCAGGATGCAGAAAAGCATTTGACAGAATTCAACATCCTTTCATGATAAAAACTCTCAACAAATTGGGTATAGAAGGATGTACCTCAACGTAATAAAGGCTGTATATGACAGACTCACAGCTAACATCATACGCAGTGTACCCACTAAGATCAAGAACAAGACAAAGGTGTCTGTTCTCACCACTCCCATCCTACCCAGAGCAATTAGTCAAGAAAAAGAAATAAAAGACATCTGAATCCAAAAGAAAGAAGTAAAATTGTCTTTGCTTGGAGATGATATGATCTTATATAGAGAAAATCCTAGAGACTCCACCAAAAGCCTGTTAGAACTAATAAATAAATTCAGTAAAGCTGCAGGATACAAAATCAACATAAAAATCAGTTGTGTTTCTATATATACACTAAGCTATCTGAAAAAGAAATAAAATAATCCCATTTATAATACCAAAAACAATAAAATACTTAGGAGTAAAACAAAATTTCAACACATTGATGCAAGAAATTAAAGAAGACACAAATAAATGAAAAGTATCTCATATTCATGGATTGGCAGAATTAATACTGTTAAAATGTCCATACTACCCAAAGCCATCTATATATTCAATGTAATCCCTGGAAGTCCAATGGCATTTTTTACAGAATTAGGAAAAAAAATCCTAAAATTGTATGGAACTATAAAAGACCCCAAATAGCCAAAGCAATCCTGAGAAAGAAGAACAAAGCATCACATTTACTGATTTAAACTTTATTACAAAGCTATAATAATCAAAGCAATATGGTACTAGTGTAAAAGGACACGTAGGCCAATGGAACAGAGTTGAGAGCCCAGAATTGAACCCACACATATATGTTCAACTAATATTTGACAAAGGAGCCAAGAATACTCAGGGAAGTCTCTTCAATAAGTGATGTTGGGAAAACTGAATTGTTACATGCAAAAGACTGAAATTGGCCCCTGTCTTTCTTATTCCACTCACAAAAATTAACTCAAAATGGATTAGAGATTTAAATTTAGGACCAGAAACTATAAACATTCTAGAGTAAAACATAGGAAAGTCTCCTTGACATTGATCTTGGCAATGATTTTTTGGATATGACACCAAAAGCACAAGCAACAAAAGCAGAAATAAGTTGGACTATATCAAACTAAAGAGCTTTTGCACAGCAAAAGAAACCATTAGCAAAATGAAAAGGTAACCTATGGAATGAGAAAATACTTGTAAATCATCTGTCTGATAGGGGATTAATATCCAAAATATAAGGAATTTATACAACTCAATATCCAAGAACAAAAACCATACACAATCTGATTTAAAAATGGGTTAAGCTCTTGAATAGAAAATTTTCTGTATAAGGCATACAGATTGTCAACTGATGCATGAAAAGATGCTCAACATCACTAATCATTGGGGAAATGGAAATCAAAACCACAATGAGATGTTACCTCACATCTGTTAGAATAGCTATTAACAAAAAGACAATAGACAGCAAGTGTTAACAAGGCTGTGGAGAAAAGGGTACTGTGTGTACTGTTTGTGGGGATGTTAATTGGTACAGCCACTATGAAAAACTGTGTGGAGATTACTCAAAAAAAGTTTTTTAACTATCATGTGATCCAGCGATCCCACTTCTGAGTAGATATCCAAAGAAATGAAATCACTGTCTGGAAGAGATACCTACACCCCCATGTTCACTGCAGCATTAATCACAATAGCCAAGACATGGAAACAACCTAAGTGTCCATCGACGGATGAATGGATAAAGAAAATGTGTGTATATATACAGTAGAATATTCAGCCTTTTTTAAAAAAAATAAAAGGAAACCCTGCCTTTTGCAAGAACATGGGTAGATCTTAAGGGCATTGTGCTAAGCGAAATAAGTCAGAGAAAGACAAATACTGTATGTTCTCGAAAGACAAATACTGTATGTTCTCACTTATATGTGGACTCTAAAATATCTAAACTCAAATAGTAGAATGTTTGGGGCTGAGGGTTGGAGAATATTGGGAAATGTTGGTCAAGGGCTACAAACTTCCATTTAAAAGATGAATCAGTTCTAGAGATCAATGTACAATATGATGACCATAATTAGCACTGTATTATATAAATGAAGGTTAAGAGAGTAGATCTTAAGTGTTAGCACCACAAAGATGGTAATTATGTAAGAGGATTGAAGTGTTAACTAACCTTATTGTGATCATTTCTCAATATATATTGTCAAATTATCACATTCTACACCTTAAACATATATGTTATATGTCAGTAATAATATAGCTGGAAAAATGTATAGTTATCGTTTTTTATGATAAGACTGATCAGTGGATACAGGTGTTATCAACCTGATACATCCAATAGAATTCCCTGTCAGTTTCCACCTACTGGTTTTAGCAGAGATTGATATTTTTTTTATTCATTGCCTCTAGATCTATTATTTCATTAGATGGTACAGAAGAATGACATTGTAATTCTTTCTCTTTTTTTTGAGTTTGTTAGCTTAGAGTACTTATTAAATATGAACCAAGAAGGGATTGCTAAATTGGGCGGAATAGCACATATAATTTTGCTGGATTAGGTACTATACCATTTTATATGCACCTGCAATGGATGAGTTTGCCTGTTTACTTACAGCTTTGCCAGTAGATTGGCTAACATTTTAGTTTGTCAGTATAATCTGTTAGGTAAGAAAAGGTACCTCAGAGTCTTAATTTCCATTTGTTTATGAGTGAGGTGGCTAACCATTGGAAAGCAAGAAAGAATGCTGTTGTGGTATTTTTTTTTTAACGTTTTTATTGGAGTGTAATTGCTTTACAATGATGCGTTAGTTTCTGCTGTATCACAAAGTGAATCAGCTATACATATACATATATCCCCATATCCCCTCCCTCTTGCATCTCCGTCACACCCTCCCTATCCCACCCCTCTAGGTGGTCACAAAGCACCACGCTGATCTCCCTGTGCTATGCGGTGCTTCCCACTAGCTAGCTATTTTACATTTGGTAGTGTATATATGTCCATGCTACTCTGTCACTTCGTCCCAGCTTACCCTTCCCCATCCCTGTGTCCTCAAGTCCATTCTCTACGTCTGCATCTTTATTCCTGTCCTGCCCCTAGGTTCTTCAGAACCTTTTTTTTTTTTAAGATTCCATATATGTGTTAGCATACATTATTCGTTTTTCTCTTACTGACTTACTTCACTCTGTATGACAGACTCTAGGTCCAACCACCTCATTACAAATAACTCAATTTCATTTCTCTTTATGCTGAGTAATATTCCATTGAATATATGTGCCACATCTTCTTTATCCATTCATCTGTTGATGGACATTTAGGTTGCTTCCATGTCTTGTCTGTTGTAAATAGAGCTTCAATGAACATTGTGGTACATGACTCTTTTTGAATTAGGGTTTTCTCTGGGTATATATATGCCCAGTGGTGGGATTGCTGGGTCATATGGTAGTTCTATTTTTAGTTATTTAAGGAACCTCCATACTGTTCTCCATAGTGGCTGTATCAATTTACATTCCCACCAACAGTGCCAGAGGGTTCCCTTTTCTCCACACCCTCTCCAGCATTTATTGTTTGTAGACTTTTTGATGATGGCCATTCTGACTGGTGTGAGGTGATACCTCATTGTAGTTTTGATTTGCATTTCTCTAATGATTAGTGATGAGCATCCTTTTGTTTGAAAAAGGGTACTAAATATATATTAAATATATTTTCCCCAAATTTAAAAAAGTTTTTCATGGCTTCAATTTAATGAGAATTTTACATTTTTAATGTTTTCTAAGCTATCAGTTACTTTCTAAGAATAGTCTGCATTGTTTCCTCTAAACACGTTACTCATCGTAAATCCAAGCGGTTACTTGCCTGACTGCTGTCATAAAATATATTGTTGGCTTATTTCATTACTTGAAAACCAGTACAGACTTAAGAATTCAGGTACTTTCTTCATATAATTTACTTACTTACTTCAGGTACTTTCTTCATATAATTAAGAGTTTCTAGTAATATTTACACTTGGCCATCAGAGAAGTATTTATTTTTGCTTTGCATTATATCTAAACGTCTATGGATGATCAAAAGAAAGGAATTGAAAAACCAAAATCTCCATAATGATTCAATCTTTGAGTACCCTCTGATGTTTTTTTTTGTTTTAATTTTTATTTATTTATTTATTTAAGCTGTGTTGGGTCTTCGTTTCTGTGCGAGGGCTTTCTCTAGTTGCGGCGAGCGGCGGCTACTCTTCATCGCGGTGCGCAGGCCTCTCACTGTCGTGGCCTCTCGTCGCGGAGCACAGGCTCCAGACGCGCAGGCTCAGTAGTTGTGGCTCACGGGCCCAGTTGCTCCGTGGCATGTGGGATCCTCCCAGACCAGGGCTCGAACCCGTGTCCCCTGCATTGGCAGGCGGATTCTCAACCACTGTGCCACCAGGGAAGCCCTACCCTCTGATGTTAAAGTTTGTAGGTAGGCATCTCATTAGATCTTCTTTGTCCCTCCTTTATATACCCTCTTACGAGGCAGATGACTAGAATACCTTCAAAGTAAGGATTTCTTGTGTTTATTGCTGGATCACATCTAGCCTTGTTCCCTAAGATTTAAATATAAATTTGTTTTAATAAGTATCTTCAATGTATCTTCAGTAGGGTGAGGCTTTCTGGGTGCACACTATATATAAATACTGGTAGCTGAATTATAGGTCCAAAACACAATTCAGAATCTTACATTTTTTAAAAAGTAATTACTAATTATAGTCTGGTGTCTTCTCCCTCTTCATTCCCAGATTCCCTGGCACCATGAATTTTCCTCTTCCTCCTTGTCCCAGACCTTTAGGCAAAAAAGATCTGTCCTTTATTTCTTACCTCAGATTTTCCTGAAACAGTCTTATTTTTATGCTAGAGCCTTATACCATAAATTTTTCCTCAAACATCTGTCTTGGATTATACCTCCTATTCCAGAGTTCTATTCTACTTAACTTAGTATGCCATTTTTGAAAGAACTAATATCTGACGTTGGTACAGTGTAACACTTGGTACAGTGTAACACTAAGTACTATATTAAGAGCTTCATATACATTACTTTTCACAAAAACTCTGAGATGGATATTATCTTCATTATCATTATAGATGTAGAAATTGAGGTCTGGAGATAGCATTTTGTCCAAATTCACACAGTAGACCCTACCTAATCCTTACTCCCCTTGTTATTTTGCCTCCTAAGGAGCCTACTGTGGGTTTCTTATATAAAGGGGAAAAGAAAATGAAACAGTAATGTCAGGTTGACTTTCCTTAGGGTATGGTTACCTGAATTTTATGATAACTCTTTGTTATTCTCTAAAAAGTAGTTTTTCTTATTAATAAAAGTAACTATATTCTCATCATGGAAAATTTGAAAAATATAGGTATGTTTAAAGAAGAAAAAAGAATATGTAATAACAATTCCTTGGCATATATGTAGTAAGTGCATAATTAATATTGCCATCTATTTTTATGTATTAATGATAATTGATGGTGGTGTTTCTTTTATCACAGCTTAACTTTTTCAACTTTTAATTTGGAAATTCAAAGAATTTCCTATCTTAGGCATGGTTTCTCCTAAAAGCAGACAAAACATTTTTTCTCTAATAAGGTTTAATATTTCTTTATCCTTTCTAACAACTCTCTTTTATATTAAACTACTTTCGACTGATGCTGCTTTCTCTTTTTTTTTTACTCACTTTAGATACAAAATCTTGTGGATTCTATTCTAGTTTATTCTGACTTTAAATATTCTTAGTTTTCCTAAAATATCATATTCATTTTAGGAAGTTTGTAGGTAGGCAAACTGTCACCAGGAACTTCTTCCTGCCTATTGTGTCATATTCTTCAGAGATCTGGCTAACGATTTTTATCAATTAACCCCCACCTTACTGGCATACTAGCTTTTTAAAAATATATAAACCCTTTGAATAAAGTCTTTTGCCTCTAGTTAGAAGGTCTTCTAGCATGCCCCCCTTTTCAGATCATAGATTTCAAGGTCAAGATTCACTTCTGTTAATTAGTAAATACATACAGACAGACAGTAATATTAAAACTCTTGGGCTTCCCTGGTGGCGCAGTGGTTGAGAGTCCGCCTGCCGATGCAGGGGACACGGGTTCGTCCCCTGGTCCGGGAAGATCCCACATGCCGCGGAGCGTCTAGGCCCATGAGCCATGGTCGCTGAGCCTGCGCATCCAGAGCCTGTGCTCCGCAACAGGAGAGGCCGCAACAGTGAGAGGCCCACGTACGGCAAAAGAAAAAAAAAAGAAAACTCTTTGCATCCTTACCCCCTCTATAATCTTTACTTAAAATTTGTTGACATGTATCTGTGTAGTTTGTATGATACTATCATATATTTGTCAGTTTTGCCATAAAGTTTTCCAGTTGTTTAATGTGTATTTATTGTTTGTCCCTAACTAGATTGTAGGCTCCTTGGAGGCAGAGGCTAGTGTGTTAAATTTTATTAACGTTTATTTTAATGCTATGTGTACAATAGGTGCTTAATAAGTACTTAGTAGTTGATGTTATAGCCCTCAAATATTCTATGGGCTAATCTATTCTAATGAGGAAAAATTTAAGCTTTCCCTTGGCACAAGCTATGTACTCATAAAGAACTACTTTGATGATCTTTAGTTACTTTTCTTGGTAATACACTATATATATACACCAAGACATAATATTCATCTGCTTTGACTCTGAATCTTTTATTTATCATTAGTTTTGTTTTGAGGGGTTTTTGGTCAGTTATTATTAGTTTGGTTAAATAAAAAATTGTCCAAGAACATATCCTTTCTTCTGTTGACAATCTAATGACTAACTTTCATCATGAAGCAAAGTAAATTAAAGCCTGAGTTTGCAGGATGTTTGTTTTTACATAAAAAATGGTAAAATCTCAACCTACCAGCAGAGCAATTAAAGATGAACTTACATGAGCTTGTCTGGGGCTCTTAGACCTAGCCTCTGGCATCTTAGTATTTAAAACAGTGATGAATGCTAGAGAAAGAGTTAAAAGTTAAAATTCTTTACTATCCCATCAAAATTCCCACGTGTTTTTAAAATTGAATTGGTGGTTGTGATATTCATGTTTTCAGTAAAATCCACATTTGTTGTTGGACCATATAATTAATACTTTTTTTAAGTTGTTTTTTAAACAATGAATTGAGTCAAATACTTGCCACAGAGTGCTGCAGCTAGGTCCTGTGCCATTATATTCTAATGCCCTGTGGAACAGGCCAAAGTGCCCTGATATAATGCCAAGTACCATGTGCTGAAGATAGCTGTCTCTTAGTCCCTGAGAGTGATAGATACCAATCATCATTAAAAAGCATTTTTTAAGCACCTATCTGTACATGGTTCTATCCTAGGCACTGTACAAAACGAGTTAAACAGACATGGCCCCTGCCCCCTGGCAGTTTTCAATCTCAGATGATGCTGACATGGACAGACTTAAAGGATATTGAGACAACTGAACAAACATTGAACAAGAACATAAAGTACTAACATTATGCACAAGCAAAGGGGTAAGTGCATTTTGTGGGATAGTATGTAAAGGAAGCCTCGTGGAACAGGCTTACAGGGTGGGGTAGAACAATTAGTCAGCCTCAATCAGGTTAGGTTAGTTTTCATTGGGAATTTGGGTGTTCATACAGATTTAATCAAAGTAGGGACAGGACATTCCAGAAATAGTGTGCAACAAAAAGAAGACTTGGAGCAAGGAAAGAAGTTTAGAACTGTATTGTTAGACTCTTGGTGACCTCGAAAATCTGCAATTCTCAGCAGTCCTGAACCTGAAAGTGGGGTTGATATTTTGGATTAGCAAGTTGGCATTTGAGTTGGGTCTGGCAATCTCTTTTATAAATTTGGCCACTTAACAGAAACCTTGGAGTTCATGGGAGCTGTTATCATCACAGGGACTTATACAAGGTTATCTTGTGAAGCATTAAATTATGTTTTGTGTTAGAAACTTTAGCACCGTGGCAGTGTTTAGAAATTATTTTTCAAGAATTGGTCAGAGGTGTTTTTGAGGATACCTTTCTGTCCCCAAGAAAGGTCCTGGGAATTCTGGGTATGATTGTATGCAGTGCCAGGAGATTTTGAACACTAAGTATTACCTGCCCTTCAGTCATTAATTCTTAATTGCCAAAATGTACCTTTAACACCATGCATACAGAGACTTGAATTTAAATCACAACATAACAATCACAACAAATCTACCTTTGCACTGTCTGCCAGATAAAACTGATTACTTCTTTTCAGTAGACATGGGCTTAGAGTTTCCCTAATAGTTCTCAGCTCACTGTTTGATGTCATTCAAATCTGAAATGCGAAGATTTGAATTACGTGTAGTTATTTTCTTTACAAAAGCTTTATTGTGCAAAAGAATTCACAATAGATTTCCTTTTAATTGCAAGTTTCCCTAGTGCTCTTTAAATTATTGAATTTTCAAAACTTGTATTTGTACAAAGCTTCTCCAATCGCCATTCATTGTGTAAATACAGTACTGTTGGAAGTATAAGTGATGAAGCCCACTGAGGCATTAAAAATTCAATAATACCTTTTTAAAATACTAAATAAAACCTTTTTATGCCCTTGCATATTTAACTTGTGAAGTACGTTTATTCATACTTCTTCCTCCCCATTAGAATTGAGATTTTCAAGGGCTAGAGTCTTGCCTTTCCTCATTTCCCGTAACTGTTTGTACTTTAATCTGACAATAAGAAGAGGCTAGTGACTGTTGCTGTTTTCCTTTTATGACCTCAAGTCATAGGATAGTACATGATAAGCTTCCTAATAAGAAAAATATGATTGAGGGACTGCATCCAGATGATTTGAGTGATTGTTCTTATTCATCAAATAGCTTGCCTAGGTAATCTTTAGCTCTCAGAAATACCTCCCTTGGGTGGCAGTTTATAATTCTAATGGTATGTTTACCACTAGGCATTTATCCTTCCTTTTAAATATTAAACTAATCTTGGACTAGTCTATCTGGAAAAGACTTGAGAGGTTTAGGCAAAATAAACTTAAGACAAAAGCCTAGACAGAATTTTGCCAGAAAAACTGGAAATAGGGATTATAAAATGCAGCCAGTGACTTCATTTAATCCAGCACATCTGTTGCATATGACCCAAGGGATAAGTAAAAAATTTCCAGAAGGAAGTATGAGGACTTATTTGTTTTTGTTTGTACAGAAGGAATTCATACCCAGTGATTCAGAAGAAAATTGAAAATTGAGCTTATTCTGTTGGAACCTTCTGAGATCTTTAAAGGAAAGACAATTCAAACATATATCTATTGTCCATGTTCATAATAGATAAAATCGGTAGTGACTGATTACTTTTTAGGAACTATGTTTTCATCTAAATGATCTGTTACTTTTTTTAGGAATTACATTGCTTTCCTCCATCAGTAGATCTTTCCAAGCACCCTTTTGAAGAGGTGGGGGATGGGGGGGGCGAAGGTCAGCTGGAATCAGGTAAAATACCTTCTCTCCTAATACATTCTGATTCTGACTGGGTAGAAAATAGTCTCATAACTTGGGCTTCATACAGAATAATGAAAAAGGAAGACCTAGAGATTTTCATATCATAGTTTTTCATAAGTACCTCAGTAGAGAATTAAGCAAATTTTTGAGAATCAAAGGAATTGGGATTCGTCAATAAGCAAAATAAAAAGGGTACTTTCGCTTTGGAGCTCATATTCTAGTTCAGGAGCCAACAAACTTTTTCTGTAAAAAAAAAATATATATATATTATATATATATATATATATATATAGTAAATACAGTTGACCCTTGAACAGTGCAGGCTTGGAGGGGGGAAGGGGTGCCAACCCTCTGTGCAGTCAAAAACCCACATATAACTTATAGTTGGCCCTCCATATCCACAGCTCCTCTGTATCCCTCCATATCCATGGATTCAACCAACAGAGGATTGTGTAGAACTGTGGTATTTACTATTGAAAAAAATCCTAGTGTAAGTGGATCCATGTAGTTCAAACCCGTGTTGTTCAAGGGTCAGCTAACTTTGCATGTGGCCATGTTTCTCGAAAACTTTATTTACAGTAACAGTGAGGTGTTACTATGGGCCATAGTTTTTCAACCCCTATTCTAGTAGGTGGAAACAATAAGTAAATTAGAGTATGTTAGGTGGTAAGTGCTTTAGGAAAAAGAAAAATAGAGCAGAGTAATCAAATAGGGAGTATGATGAAGTAGAAGTTGACAGGGTGGGCCTCACTGAGGTCAAGAAAAAGAGGAGGAACCAGCAAAGGAGACTGAAAAGTTAGTGACTGGAAAGAAAACCAAGAGATGGTGATGTCCTGGAGATGCAATGATTATTGGGAAGAAGAAGGGAACATCTATCAGATGTTGGTGGTAGGCCAAATAAGTGGAAGGCTGAGATTAGACCATTGGATTTAGCTATGTGTGGGTTGTTAGTGACCTTGATGAGCAGTTTTGGTGGAGTGGATTTAAGAGAGAATTGGAGAGAGAGTGAAAACAGAAAAATCTTCTGAGTGATTTTGTTGTAAAGGGAGCAAAGAAATGGAGCAGTGGGAAAAGAAGGATCAAGAGAAGGGGTTTCTTTTTTTTTTTAAGATAGAATAAATAATGACATGTTTGATGAAAATAATCCAATAAAGGGTAGGGGGAAATGATGTAGGAGGGTAGAAGTGAATTGCTAGACCTGTGTCTTTGAGTTGGTGACGGAATGGGATCTGGTGTATTAAGTGGGGATTGACTTCAGATAGGTGTGATGTTGGTAGGTGGAAACGTGCTGTAAAGAGTCTGTAGTTGTTGTTTTGTGGCTTCAATTTTCTGATTAAAGAACTATCGATAGAGAATATGAAAGCTTAAGTTTTGAGGTTTTATATATACCTATTGGCTTTAACTTTTAGTACCAGCATTTCAGGGATCTTTGGTGACTTAGTAAAATGCTTCTTACTATGTCTTCTGAGAGGGTTATAAACTTAAACCTGCAAATTTGTGTATTTTAAGGATTAAACCCTACATTATGAGATTAAATAATGATACATGTAATGTGTGGCACAGCACCTGCTATCATGTAGAATGTAGAGTCAGTATACATTGAACTAGGCTTACTTTAGTGATATCTTTGGTCCCAAAAGATGCCTTGTCATAGTTTTAAATGTTATGTAAGTTAGATTTTGACAATAATAAGTTTATATGCTAAATTTAAATCATAGGTCCCTTTGACACCTCTCCTAATGTTCTTCCTTCTTCACAGTATGGTCTGTCTTTATACAGCGACTAGTAACATTACTGGCTCCAGCAATCAGGGGGAACTATTGGTCAGGGCTCCACAGATGGATGCTTGTTCTTTTAATGATTTTATCATCATATTGCTATTTGAATTTCTTTGTACAATGAAAATAAGTTGGTTTTGTATACAGCATCCTCCTATAGATTGTAAGCCCCCAGAGGTAGGTAATACCTCTTATACATTTCTAAGAAAATGTCCTAAGTAATAGTTTGTACGTAGAGGGCATTCAACAAATATGATGATTACTAACCAAGTCAAGGTTGCATGTTCCTTTATTTCAACTTAGATATTCAATTCTTTATTTAGGCCTTGCTCTAATTCAGGTCTAAGACTTTTCCACTATTCTGGAAAATTCTGGAGCTAAATTATATCGGGCTTAATTGCAATTATTATAATTCCTCCTAGTATAGTTATTCCAAATAACTACCAGAGGAGGTAATAACCAAATTTTACTTTGTAAGCACATAATAATAGAAGCATAATTGGCATATACAGCTGTTGGAATGCCATAAAAACTGGCATGATCATTAAAAGTAGCTTGTTAGAGAATAGTACTCAACTAAATATAGTATATTGGATATCAAAGTAAAATAGGTTGACCTTGTGTAACTACAAAAAAATAGCCTAGGTTACCTTCACACACTATCAAGGAAGTAATAAGTGAAGTCAAAGAAGTGATAGTCTTACCAAGTACTATAGAAACTAATTGTGGCCAGGAACTGTTTGTGAAGAGCAAGTTGAAATGGCCATGGCATTCTGCAGTAGCCAGTGTCATTAAGAGAAGTAAGAGAACTATTTTCCTTTATAAGAAGCAGCTGTGTTAAGGCTTTACTCTTAGGTTTACTGATAAAGATAAAAATTTGAAGAGGCTATTTCCTAGGATTTAGGAAGTAAAACTCAGCTATTCATGCAAATGACTGAGAAATTCTATATCTGTTCAAATCTAGGTTCCCATTACATTTATAAGTTATTTCTAAAGCATCAGGGCATCCAACTTCATAAAAATATTTTAGATCTGGTTTTTTTTTTTAATCTGTCTTGTGTTGAAACTTTGTTTTCTTTATATTATAGGTCCAGTTGTTTACGTCTTGGATCTTGCAGATAGACTGATCTCAAAAGCCTGTCCATTTGCTGCAGCAGGAATAATGGTTGGCTCTATCTATTGGACAGCTGTGACTTATGGAGCAGTGACAGTGATGCAGGTTCACTATTTTATTCTATTTGATGATGTTACTTTTGATATGAAGATCAAACAGATTAAATAGATTTTTGTTAGGAGTTTTTAAAATTATTATTTGAACAAGTGATAACATTCTCATGGCTTAAAAATAAGAAAATATATAAAAGCTCTCTAGGGGGAAGTCTTCTTACTCCTGTCCTTCATTTGCCCAGGTTCCCCTCTGCTCAGGTAGCCAGATATATTCTTCCAGACTTTGTTTGTGCATATGCAAGATAAAATAAATATGTTCTCCCACACACATTATAGTTATCCCCCCAAAAGGAAACGTATTAGAGCTGAACCCCCCTTTTTCCAAAAACAATGAATCTTAGAGATCTTTTCACAGAGTATGGAGAAATCTGCATAGCATTCTTTGTATAGAATTTCAACAGTTTACTAACCAGTCTCTTATTGATTAGACAGTTAGTTACTTCTAGTTTTTTGCTATTACAAAACAATGCTACATTTAGTAACTGTTGATGAAAATTAGAATGACTTAAATTTCAAGATTTAGTCCCAGGCCCTTGACTCTTCTCTCTGTATACCTCTTCTTTGAAGATTTCCAGCCATCTTAACTGTGCGTTTTGATGTCTTTCACTCTAATCTTTTCCCAAAATCAGTCCTATAAGAACAGCATGGCCCTTCTCCTTAAATGACCTCTTATGACTTCACACTCAATATTATTGAAATCAAACTTGTCTTTTCCTCAATTTGAAACCTAAATTTATTCTGTTATCATTTCTTTATATCTTTGATTCCTACAATTATTTTCCCATCTACTCGATATATAGCCTACATTCTGAGGATTACCTTTAACTCTTTCTACTTCATAGCGCTATATCCAGTCCACTAAGTCCAATCAATTTCCATCTAGATACGTCTTAACATCTGTGGCTTCCTTTCCACAATCTTTAATACTTGACTTATTGTCTTTCTCCCATCATACCTGGATGGCTAAAGGAGCCTCTTGATTGTTTTCTTTAACTTCATTCTTTTCTGTTGATCCATCCTTCCAAATGAATCTTCTTAAAATAATACCTTTCAACATTTTACTTCAAAGCTTAACGTCTCCTCTAACTTAAGTGATCATTTTCAAAAGCAGCACCTAGATTGGTTAAATGTTTCTTTTTTTTTTTAATAAATTTATTTATATTTTTGGCTGTGTTGGGTCTTTGTTGCTGCACGCAGGCTTTCTCTAGTTGCAATGAGCGGGGGGCTACTCTTCGTTGTGGTGCGCGGGCTTCTCATAGCAGTGGCTTCTCTTGTTGCTGAGCACGGGCTCTAGGCTCACGGGCTTCAGTAGTTGTGGCATGTGGGCTCAGTGGTTGTGGCTCGTGGGCTCTGTAGTTGTGGCTCGCGGGCTCTAGAGCGCAGGCTCGGTAGTTGTGGCGCACGGGCTTAGTTGCTCCACGGCATGTGGGATCCTCCCAGACCAGGGCTCAAACCTGTGTCTCCTGCGTTGGCAGGCGGATTCTTAACCACTGCACCACCAGGGAAGCCCGGTTAAATGTTTCATAACTAACTCAGTAATAGTTAACACACTTTGGTTTGTAGATGATATAACTTGCTTTTCTTTAATATAAATTAAAGAGTACATGAAAGAAAAAGGGATCGAAGGGATTATATGTAATATTCTAGAAGTTGCACATAACCTGTCTAATCATGGTGAGACAGAATATTGCAATGCTTCTTTATAAAATGTTGATGACACCCCAGAAATCTGGATGTAGTCACTGGAATGAATCACAAATCATTTGTCATAGGATAGTGGATAAAGGTTGAGAATCACTGACTTGAAAAAGATTCCATTTCCTTAACCTGGTTTGTTATACAGTGTTCTCCACAATCTTAACTTCATTCTACTTTGAGGCCTATGGGGCTGTCTCCTCCAACCCATCCTTATGTTGTTTAGTTTTTTTACCTCTGTCCTTTGGCTTATGTCACCCTCCCTGCCTAATACCTGTCCTTTCAGGCCTTTCTCTCCGAATTTAAACCCTCCTTCCAGGCTTAGTTCAGCCACTTTCCCTCCATGAAAGTTATCAGGCAACTCCTGCCCAGTGTGATTTCTTCTTCCTCTGCATTCATGACATTTTTATTCCTCAAATGGCAGCCAATCCTGTGTTGACCAAGTGCTATTTCTTATATAGATTACCTAAGTTATTTAACTTTTGCTGTATTCAGGCCTTACTCCTCCTATTGGCAGGTAATTTCCTTGAGAAAGTAGAGACTATCTTATACGTAGGTGTCCCCTGTATAGCATATACACAGATGTTAACTTTAAAAGGCTTTCATAAATAGTGATTTTTTTAATATGACCAATTCTATCAGGTAGTAACAGGTTTGTTTAACTGACTATATGTTCTGTAATAATTTGTTAAGCCCCAGTAATGAGTATTAGTATATCATTAGATCCAGGAAGTTCAGGACCATTCACTAGGACTGACAAAGACCTGAAAACTTAGAGATTATACATTGTTTAATGTACAACTACATTATATAAAAGTATGTTTTTGCAGATGGGGAAACTAAGGCCCTTTGAGATTAAGTGATTTCTCTTTAAGACCTAATTGACCATAAGAAATAAGATGGCTCTTTTTGAAAAGATATTAGGCTAGCACAGTCTTAAAAGAATTCTCGTAATTAATGAGACACTTCAACAACAGGAGCCAATTAAGGAAAGACTACATTAACAGTGTTTTAATTCAGTAAAAGTGAAAGATCATTTGAAGTTATGAAAAAAATAAGTCTTGAGCTGACCCTTGAAGAGAATGATTTGGATTGGCAGAGAGGAGGAAATGATATGAGCAAGGAGACAAAAATAAACATGTTAATGGTGACAGAAAAGAACTAAAATGATGATAATGCATATATACATTATGTGTTACCATTTAGATATAACCTTCACATGTACTGTCTCACTTGAAAAGATTTTTTTTTTTAGCCCAGAAATGGGAGCGATTAGCTGTGACAGTAGATAGCTCCTGTTGTGTGATTTAAGAGTATTCGGAAGACTTTTATCTTTCTGAATATTTGATAGCAGTCGTGCCCCCTACTCCATCAGCAGAATTTAGGATTTTCTTTTTCACACTTAACTATTTTTTTTCCTTTTGTTCTCTGACTACTCTGAAGTTCAGGTAAATCAGATTAAGGAATCAGATCACTGTTTTTTCCCATTTATTTTTTCATGAACCAGTCTTAGGTTCAATCCCTTTTCGTTGTAAAGAACTTGAATGGTCCCTTTGATTTAAATTTCTGTTGAAAAGACAACGTGATAGTTAACTTTTTCTTCCCCTAGCACCTGGCTGAACACCTTTCAAGCACTGATGCGTATAATTCTTGCAACAATCTTGTGACATAGATACTATCAATTATTCCTAGTTTACAGGTTCAGAGAGCTTACATGTCCAATACCAGTACCACCTTCCAGCAAGGAAGAAGCTTTAGGACTCCTGTCCCTAATCTAGGGCTCCTGAAATAATAGCTGGTCCCAGAGGCAGCTGGAGCATTGTATCCAGGAACAGTGGAACACTGACACCCGGCCCAGCTCTGCTTCTGCCTCTGCTGTAAAGCAGCCCCCACACGCATTGTCCCTTCTTAATTGTGTTGCATCTAATTACCCTGAATTCTAAGGAAACCTTTTAGTTCATTGCTGTTCCATCCTCCCATTTAAAAGTAGGGTTCTATAGGCAGTGCTTTAAAAGATCAAAACTTAATTAAAACTAACTCTTAGCATTTTAGCATTGATGAACCGCAGGCCTAGCTGACTATGGAGATTTAGCTTTTAGCTCTTAAGCAGAAAAACAAACAAACCTTTCTCTAAACCTGCAATTCCATAGGCCTTGATTTTGTACATGGATAAAAAATTCTTAGAGAAGGGCTTCCCTGGTGGCGCAGTGGTGGAGAGTCCACCTGCCGATGCAGGGGGCACGGGTTCGTGCCCCGGTCCGGGAAGATCCCACATGCCGCGGAGCAGCTGGGCCCGTGAGCCATGGCTGCTGAGCCTGCGCATCCGGAGCCTGTGCTCCGCAACAGGAGAGGCCATAACAGTGAGAGGCCTGCATACCACAAAAAAAAAAAAAAATCTTAGAGAAGACATTCTATAGTTCCTGAATCTAACCTCAAAATTTAAGTCTTGAAAGTTATCTCTTTTTCAGTCTTAGGGCATAACATCAGAATGTACATGATCTTACACAAGATTTGCTGGTTTTATATTGACCAAAGTTAAATCAGACCCATTGATTAATTCAGCTTTCATTTATTACCCTTGAGTCTGACTGTAGCGGTACGTAGTATGACACTACAGGTGTTACACTGTCCTAGTTCCTTAACATTATATTTGCACACTTGTTTGATTTGATTGCCTCTTACCTCCAAAAGACGTCTATTTAGCTCACCTTTTAATTCCCAGCACCTAGGCCTGTGCCTGGCACGTAATCATTATTCAGTTGAATGAATGCATGCAGGTATGCATGTAATGGTCAGCCTCAGCTTAAGCACAAAGCATGACTCTTGATCACAGGTGGGGAAAATGGGCTTTTGCTCACTGTTTGCCCTATTTTCTTTTTTATTTCCTCATTCTTAGACACCTGGTTGGAAAGTTTTTACTGCTACCCATGAGGAATAAATTTTCCCTTACTATAGTCCATACCTGAATATTCACTTTGCTTTATATATATATATATTTTTTTTTTTTCTGTACACGGGCCTCTCACTGTTGTGGCCTCTCCCATTGCGGAACACAGGCTCCGGACGCGCAGGCTCAGTGGCCATGGCTCACGGGCCCAGCCCCTCCACAGCATGTGGGATCTTCCCGGACCAGGGCACGAACCCATGTACCCGGCATTGGCAGGCGGACTCTCAACCACTGCGCCACCAGGGAAGCCCTGCTTTATATTTTTAAACCCTAAATTCTAAAAAGAAAACATAACCCAACAAAGGAATTTTTCAAATTTCTGAATTTATTTGCTAACACTTTGGGAGTATTTAAATCACATTTAGTTATAACTTTAAAGTGATCATAATATTGAAAATAATAAAATGATACAAAAAAATAGAGTGTCATGTGACAAGCATTATAGGTAAAGACAGTTTCTGGGCTAATCCACTTTTGCCACCAGGATGGGATATGTGTTTATGAAATATGGTGAACCAGACTATTTCACTTTAGGGCAGCTCAAAACAACCACCCTTTACATGCAAGATATGAGGTTGTTAATTTCTACCTGGAAACACAGAAGAATATCAGATACTGATACCATGGGTTTTGACCATTTGGAAGAGGCTAGTCCTCTGTTCTTTAATGTTACGTCTTGGTTAGATAAATTAATCATGCACAAAAGTCTGGGCTATATCCTTAGCTGAAATTTTAAAAGCACCCATTTTGGTCCTCTCCACATGCTTTTTCTTTTCTTTTTTTTTTTTTTTTTTTTTTGGTTGGCCACGCCACACAGCATGGCATGTGGGCTCTTAGTTCCCCGACCAGGCATTGAACCCGTGCCCCCTGTGTTGGAAGTGCAGAGTTTAACCACTGGACTGCCAGGGAAGTCCCTCCACATAATTTTATAAACTATTTCTACCTGGATCAAGTCTGTTGTCTAGAATTTGAATTTGCCATGACCATTGTCAGCTTCCTTATTTCACATCTCCTTGAAGTCCACCTAAAAAAATCTGCTATAATAGCTGACGTAAAGGGCATCTCATTTTTGAAAAAAAACCCTGTTTACTTTTTCATGAGTTTGCTTTCCTGAGTAGATATTGTCCCTGGAGCTTTTAGTCTTCCCTACCTTCTTTTCTCCCTTCCCTTCCTTTCTTTTCCCTCGTCCCTCTCAGAGATATAGACAAAGGCAAAGACATAAATTGTCTATATCAACAATCCTTTCTTCATAGTTTAATCCTCAAGTGTGTACAGAAAAACTATATAGAAACCTTTATAGTAGTCTCCTCATATCAAGCTGTGATACCTGGATGGGCTAAAACCCCAAGATTCTGAAATAGTCTCCACTGTCATAACTGCCAAGAATAATCCGTCAGAGAAATATATTTAATTTGCCAGCATTTGAGACTTTTGGCTAAAGGGAGGTCATTTGAGACCTGTGAAAGAATTTTTAGGGAAATTTTCTAGTTAAAAGTAAGATGCTCACCAACAAAGTGGCCATGTTGAGAGACATGTAAGACCAAGATTGATCAGCAAGTGAAAGAATTTTGCCAGGAGGGGAAGTATGGAGATTCACAAATGCAAATTAATCATGTCCTTCTTGCCCTCTCAGATCTAAACCAATTGAGAAATAACCCCAATACCCAGATGAGAGGGGAAGGATTGTTTTAGCTTTATTACCCCATAGATAGGCACCCTTGGGTTCCTGGATTAGAAAAAGTGACTGGAACCTGTAACCAGAACTGGACTTCCTATTGCATTCCCTCAAATATAGACCTTGGAATTGCATTTTAGGAGAGTTAAGTCTGTAGAGCAGGCATTTAGCCAGCCAGAGAAATCACACGCAATCCCAGACACCACTGAGCAGGGAGAAAGCCAAAGAGAAATGAGATTTCAGACCATCTCCTGAAGGCCAGTCCTGCCTCTTGGCTGGCTGTGCTTACCTCCTAGTAGGAAGAGCAGGAAAACAGTTGCTCTTCTTGAAGACACATGAGACCTAAAATTATAGCCCAATCTAACCAAATTAAATAGAGGAATGGAAGCAAGAACCAGAAGTCCTCTCCCCTCTATTGAAATGTAATCAATTAAAGCTTTTATTCCAATGTAATATGAAACAGCTTGGGAGCTTTTCTTTTTCCCCTTGAATGAGAGACATTTCTTATAAATAAATCAGGATTGATAGCTTTCCAGCTTATTTTTAAAACTTTCTGTATTCTTTTGAAATTTAGCATTTCCTCTAAAATGAATTGCACTCAAGCATGGAACCCTTCATTAGATAAGGAAATGATTGGAGCAAATGCTATCTGTTTCACAGGTTGTAGGCCATAAAGAAGGTCTGGATGTTATGGAGAGAGCTGATCCTTTATTCCTTTTAATTGGACTTCCTACTATTCCTGTCATGCTGATATTAGGCAAGATGATTCGCTGGGAGGACTATGTGCTTAGACTATGGCGCAAATACTCAAATAAACTACAAATTTTGAACAGTATATTTCCAGGTAAGGCCCTGAATTGTGGTGGTAATGAACATACCAAATTAATCTTGTGGACGAATCCTAGCATGCAAAGATATTTTAGATATTCTGATTTATTAGCACTAATACCCTACATTTTTTTCTCTAGGGATTGGTTGTCCTGTTCCTCGAATTCCAGCCGAGGCTAATCCTTTAGCAGATCATGTCTCTGCAACCCGAATTTTGTGTGGAGCCCTTGTTTTTCCTACTATTGCAACAATAGTTGGTAAACTAATGTTCAGTAGTGTTAACTCTAATTTACAAAGGACAATCTTGGTAAGGTGGCTTTAATATTACTTTTTTCAAGTGACTATGCAAAAGAGAAAGAACTGTATATTTGTTTAAAAAAAAAAGAATGGGACTATATAAATATTTATACTATGGCTCCTGTGCCTTAAGTCTCTATTTGATCCCCGCTGTCATCCAATAGCAATAAAAAGACGAGGATCCACTGCAGTAGTTCTGGTCTTCTGAAACTATGCTGTGGGAGTTCTCTCCTGGGATATGCGTGAATCATTACTCCCAAAAGATAGTGTTGAAAAGTTTCTGCTCTAGGGTCAGACTGCCCAGGTCAAATCCTATCACAGACATTGCCTTTCTGAGAAACCTAAATAAAATTTCTTGATTTCTCTATGCTTGTAGAATGGAGATAGTAATGGTAGCTACCTCAGGATTATTGTGAGGGTTAAATCAGATAATTCATTTGAAGTGCTAGCACATAGTAAGCCCTTATGTTGTTTGATGTCATTATTATTGTTCCCACTTCTCCCCTCTGGTAGCAGCCTGCATATAATGCCTGGGCATTCTCTCTACTATGTGAGAATGGATTTCGAGCTAAGTGGAAGGAAGATTACTCAGAGAGGATAAAGGCTTTCTGACCTCTAATAGTCTATTCCTATCTTACCCCTAGTAAAAAAAAAAAAAAGAGAGAACTATTTCATTTGCAGTCATCTGAATTAGCAACAATGCTTGTGTCTTTTGTGATTTAAGTAAAATGATTTTTATTATGTTCCTCTAAATCTGCATTATAAAAAGCTAATTTTTCTCTTTTTTTTAGGGTGGAATTGCTTTTGTTGCCATTAAAGGAGCATTCAAGGTTTACTTCAAACAGCAGCAATATTTACGTCAGGCACACCGCAAAATTCTAAATTATCCAGAGCAAGAAGAAGCATAAAACTGTGACTTCTCATTGTTCTGCAGTCCTCTCATTCTTATGAGTCTGTTGTGTTGTTTTGATTCCATCATTAATGCACAGTAGTGGAGACTTGCGATAAGCTGCTGCTCTCATATTTTTAAGAAGTAAAATAAAGCACTTAGGGAAGGGGAAACCCTCTCAGTAATCACGGAACCTAAGGATGTGATTTGTTTTCATTGTTTTGTATCTACTTCTTTTATGGCAGTCATCTGAACCATTATCTTAGCATGGTGAACCTGAGTTTTGTTCATATTTTCTTCAGACAGAAATGTAAAGATCAAACTGTGCAGATATTTAAAAATGCACATGCTGTTTTATTCAAAGGCCTCTTTTGTACATGTTCATGTTCAGTGTTTTCTTAGAATCAGCAATTCAATGAAGGTACTATGAGGATTTTTCTCACTGGCATAATTTGATTACAAGCTAAACAGGAGTATATGTTAATATGAGGAAATGTAAATTAGTTATACATAATTAACAAACCAAAAATGTATGTAAACATTCAAATGATTATCTGAACAAATGCAATTTTGCTGTGTTTTTCTTAACCCATGTGATATCCTCCAAAACGTGTAGGGTAAAAATTCACAGGGCTTCCAGATCACTTTTTCACTATTAAATTTTATTTATATAATGTTGACATCTCATAGTTCATATTGTAATTTTGACTTATGCAGTCTTAATTACTGTGTGTGTGTGTGTGTGTGTGTGTGTGTGTGTGTGTGTGTGTGTGTGTGTGAGAGAGAGAGAGAGAGAGAGAGAGAGAGAGAGAGAGAGAGAGAGAGAGAGAAAGGCAGAGACAGAGACAGCGACATCAGGTCCTTCCATCACCGGAGTAAGGTTTTTAAATTCGTGTTTCTAGAAATTAGAACTGCCAGTTTATAGTAGTTTGAGCACAGAGAACGATTTGCAAAAAATAAAGTTATTTTCCTCTCCTTTCTCATCGATTCAGTTATTCAGGTGTTTGTTGATCACCTCCTACTTCCCCAGGCACTATGCAAAGTGTTGTGGGGATACAGTGGTGAACAAGACAGACTTGGTTCCTGCTTTCATGTAGTTTACAGTCTAGTTTCAACAGGTAGAAAACCAGCAGTGAGTAAACCAAGGTGAGGCCTTGAGCTCTTTGTTTTTATACCAGTCAGTGAGGAAATAATTATGAAAACAAGTCTTGAGTAAATATTAAGGTCATTGTTTTTGTCAAATTATAAGAAAAAAACCAATACTAATATTTTTAAATTTAAATTGCTTGTCATACTGAGGAGGCTAGCACCTTAATAGTCACTGTTTAACTAGTTTTATATTCATTTTTCAAAAGCAATTATTTATTTTAAGCTCTTCAGTAGTGACCCTTTTAATGTTCAGCGATCTGGTCTTGGAGTGATTTTCATCAATTAGTATTAAGTATTTTAAAGATAGTTCCAAAAACCCTATTTATTTTCTTGTTCACAGTATCTAATGCATGGCAATATGAATGTTCCCCCTTACTGATAAGTGGCCACTTCTCTTTAGGATTGTAGCAAGTATAGATTGAGCTATGTTAGATTACAGTAGTATATGTTAACTTCAGTAATTTAAGACTGGTACCTTTCTATAGTATGAATGTCTTAATTTTGAGTTATAACATGAAATTTATGTGAATGGCTATTGAACATTCAAAGTTGTAATTACTTGGGGAGGAAGGGAATATTTGACTGACAGTGAGCCTTATATTAAGATCACTGCTACAGTTCTGAAGGGGAGATATAAAACTATGATTATATATAAAAATAACAGATTATATAGCTGTGCTTATAAAATATATTGGCTTTCTTAAATTTTCAATATGAAAAGACATACTGGATATTTCCTGCATAATTTTGTTATGTAGAACAGCTTTTAGCAGCCTTTACTAAAGTTACACAAGCACACAGTTCCCCATTTATTACTTTATGCCCAAAATGGGGGAATGACTGCTTGGATTTGTTTGGCATCAGGGCTTGTGGGGGCCAGAGAAACAACTCTAATCCTTTAGGGGCAGGGAGAAGGAGTTTTGAGGGCTGTGGGGAGGGAACTGCAAGTGCCTGGGGACCAGAGTAGCCTCAGCCCTGGAATTGAACACATTTAAATCTAAAGAGCCTTAGCTCAAGAAGTACCAGGTACCAGCCTCTTCAGAAAGTGTCCTGCACCACCCTGAATCAACAAAAGCATGGGCTGACTAAAGTTGGGTGGACCTAGGTTCAGGTCCTAATTCTGCTTTTAATAACTGTATGTATGACTTTCATCAAGTGACACCTTGCTCTCAGCTACAGTTTTCTTCATCTCTGAAATACAAATAATACTTAGAAGACTGTTTCTAGGATTAACTGAGAAATGAAAGAAACAGAGAGAGGCACTTTAGCTAAGCTCAAAATAGCCTCTACAGAGCAGTAGTGTCTTAATTGCTGAACACTAGGAAAAGGGAACGAGGCAGTAAACGAGAAACATTAGGGGACAGATTAAGACTTTTGGGATGGGCAGGTATATTTGTGTTTTCCAGTTTATTTTCACGTTTCTTTACTGTGTTATTTCTATAATGTTTTAAACCTCTTTTATAAAATTCAATGACAACTAGTAGAATTCTCTTCTTTGCAGAATTTAACTTATCTCCAAAGTGGCAGAAAATATTGTTCATCATTAAATGATTATCAAATGACTGTGAAGAATATAAAATTAAACTGAGTGACTTACTTAGTCACTGCCTTGCTAACTGTGCTGTAATTTTTTTAAACGTCTTGTTTTTAACATAGCAGACTATCTCAACACTGGCTGGATTAGGTTAAATAAAGAATTTTTATGTCCTCTAGGTGTACTTTGTCTGTTGAACAACTTCCAAAACATAATTTGTTTATTCTGTACCTACTTAATTCTTTTTAAATCATAGTAATCGAGATACTAGTGAGATTTTCTCTTAGTACAAGTAATCTGAATTTTTTAAGAACTGTAAAGAAATTTGTCTTAATTTCATAAGCAGGCAAACCTAAATTCCAAGTATGTTCTAATTTTTAAAATGAATCCCCCCTCACCTACCCTCAGAGCCACTTGGACTATGATTAGACGAGATCTGTGGGTGGTCTTATGCCACAGGTATCAAAGTATACTCAGGTGGGTTGGGAACACAGAAAAAGTTGCTTCCTCCAGGATACTAAGAACTTTAGTTTCTGAAGCAGATTAGAATCTTCCAGAATGAGTATATCAAATAAAGGCCTTTCCATCCATGGGGATAGTATTGTATCTAAATCATTTCACTGTCACCATCTGAGACTAGCAGAGAAACAGCCATAGAGTCAGTCCTGGATGCATATTCTAGCTGATGTTTAATGGTTGTAGGGCAAGTTACTTTACCTTTCAGATAGACCCTCAACTTCCTTATCAATAAGATGAAGATTATAAAACCAATCCCCTGGGTTATTGTGCAGATTAAGTGAGATAACATGCTGGGACAGTTTGATATACAGAGAAACTAAATATATCTGTGCCAACTTGGAGGTTTGTTTGCCCATAACCTTTCTTTGGTCCCCTGGGATCTCAAGTTTGCTGCTTCTCTGCTACCTGCCACCCACGCACCCTCTAATGGGTATAGCGATGAAATGTTTAATTGCCTTCCTAGAACAAAGATCCTGAGCAAAGGGAAAAGAAGAAGGATTTGCAGCTCAGTGTAGAAGACTTGGACAAGTAACAGAGGCTCGGCTGTTCTGGTCAAGCCCATGTGGATTTATCGTACTGCTAACAGCTTGCCAAGGTTACTGTAGGCCAACAACGTATCCTACTTTACCGGATGTTTGTTGAGCACCTGTATGAGCCAAGCACTGTGCTAATAAATCCTTTGGTAGATGGGAAATAAACCTGCTTTGAGATGTTTAGAGTCTTCAAAGTACACAACAGATCTTAGTCTTATTATGAAATTACCCCCCCCCCAAGAATGTAAGATCCATAAGGGTGTGGGGGGGGTGGTGTTTTACTTTTGTTTACTACTCTACTCCACAAATTAGCAGCGTTCATGGGCTGCTGTTGAATACTTTGAAATCTTAGAAGATGTGCCCTCCTTAAATACAGACTGTCTCTAGTTTAAAATTAGCAAGAAACAATCTGTAACAGGAACTGAGAGGTAATACGTTCATGACCTTTTAATAATTCACATCGAACAACGTATTCTTGGGTATCAGTGTATTTACCAATTCAGATAACTGTACACCAAAATTAAGACACATAAAGTACACGATTGGGACTTACCTGGTGGTCTAGTGGTTAAGACTCCGCACTCCCAATGCAGGGGTCCGGGTTCGGTCCCTGGTCAGGGAACTAGATCCCACGTGCCGCATCTAAAAAAAGATCCCACATGCCACAGGGAAGATCTTGCACGAGGCAACGAAGATCCCTTGTGCTGTAACTAAGACCCGGCGCAGCCAAATTAATTAAAAGTGCACAATCTTTAAGTATAAATCTTGATACATTTTTGCCTTGCAGTGTCACTCCAGTGCCCTCTGTTGTTCCAAAGGAAAATGGTATACAGAATCCAGTTCCATATCACAAAGTTGGGCAAGGAAGAGTGAACTTAGAGCTGAGAGAAAATAATTTGGCACAGGTAAGTAATGCCCTTTTTTATGGCCTTTCCTAGTCGATCTCTGACCCCCTCCACTCCACCCACCCCACAAGGAAATATAATCTTGACCTCTTTTCAGTTAATAACTTAGAAAGTGTTTTGCATAGTCATTTAATTCTGATGTACTTGATTCACAGAAAGGGCCGTAAGTGATTAAATACCATATCATCCAGGATAATAAATGGGCCATTTTTTTATATTATGGTTTGGGGTGTAAACTGGTATGGAGGGTAATTAGTATCTTTCTAAATTACAAATACATGTACCCATTGACTCAGCAGTTCGAATTCTAGGAATTTTTCTTGAAATATATTTGCTCTATATATTCCTTGCAGCAATATATGTAATAACAAGAAATTTGAATCAACCTAAATGTCAGTAGGGAATTGGTTAAATAAATTATGGTATATCCATATTGAATACTATATAGCTCTAAAAAAAAAAACAATGAAAGAGCTGTTTACATAATGATATGAAAATATTTCTAATGAATATTTAAAAAAATAAAGGGACTTCCCTGGTGGTGCAGTGGTTAAGAATCCACCTGCCAATGCAGGGGACATGGGTTCGAGCCCTGGTCCGGGAAGATCCCACATGCCTTGGAGCAACTAAGCCCGTGTGCCACAACTACTGAAGCCTGCGCACCTAGTGCCCGCGCTCTGCAACATGAGAAGCCACCGCAATAAGAAGCCCATGCACCGCAACAAAGAGTAGCCCCCGCTCTCCACAACTAGAGAAAGCCCGCGCACAACAATGAAGACCAACACAGCAAAAAAAAAAGTGTACAATCATTGATTTATACTGAAGTATAGTATAGTATAGTATTTTCAGAGTTGTGTAACCATTACCCCTATCTAGTTCCAGAACATTTCTATTCCCCCCAAAAGAAACCCTATACCAATCAGCAGTCTCAAAGTCCCCCTCCACCCGGCCCTGGAAACCCCAAATTTACTTCCTGTCCAGATTTGCCTATTCTGGACATTTCCTTTAAATGGGGTCATATATTATGTGGCCATTTGTGTCTGGTTTCTGTCACTTAGCATGTTTTCTTGGTTCATCCATGTTGTAGATGTTTCAGTACTTCATTCCCTTTTACAACTGAATGTAATCTATTGTTTGGATAAAACCACATTTGGTTTATCCATTCATCCACTGATAGACATTTGGGCCCTTTCTCTTTTAAACCTACTCCAATCATGCCTTTACCCCCTACATCCCACACTTCACCAAAACTACTCTAAACAAGGTCATGAGTTACCATATTGCTAAATCCAATGGTCAATCCAATCTAATGGTCACCTCATTTAACTTTATATAAAGTATTTGACAAAGTCATAGCTTCATTCTTGAAACAGTTTCATTTGGCTTTTGGAGTACCACCCTCCCGATTCTCTTCCTACCTCACTGGCTGATCATTTCCAGTCTCCTTCATTAAATCTGATTTACCTCTCCAACGTCTAAGTGTTGAAGAGCCCCAGGGCTCAGTCCCTGGACTTTTCTCATTTACACTACCTAAGTGAACTCATCCAGACTTCTGACCATCCATCAGATGATCTACCTTCTATAATATGATAATAATTCCCAGATTTATATCTCCAGCCCAAATTATACCCGTGAATTCCCGATGAGCATTTCCTATTCAACATCTTTATATATATACACACACACACACACACATATATATGTATATCATCTCAAATTATCCCAAGCCATGTGCAGACTGGTGCACGGAGGGTGAGATGCTACATGGAGAGAGAGGGGGTGAGGGAGACATGTGAGTGATGGAGCCATCTTGGAAATGAATCCTCCAGCCCCAGCCTGCCCCAGCTAATGCCATGTGGATCAAATACAAATTACTTGGCTAAACCCTTTCTGAATTCCTGACACACACAATTGCCAACAAAATTAAACGAAGTGGTTTGTTATGCAGCAATAAATAACTGAGACACGCAGTGACAACCATTAGTTACTGGTGTGAGACATCTTAGGGGGTGGAATTCAAGTATTTCTGGCTCAGGTGTTAAGGGCATCCCTGTGGTGAAGGAGGCATGAAGATCCTTCCCCCTGAAGCCAATACACTTTGAAGCTATCCAGCTCTTCTTGCTCTGATGCTATGTACACCAGACAGTTCTCAGAGGCCCACAGAGACCAATCTAAAGAAGACGCTGCCTGAATCTTGTGTCCCGTCCTGGCCTTGATGGTACCCAGGATGAATTAGTAAAATGGTCTCTTTGTCTTTCCCTGCAGCTTAATCACTAGGCAAGAATGTGCTGATTGTGAGGTCACAAGTATGCTAGTATGTCCATATGAGAACTATAATTCTCACCATAACTTAATAAATGGGCATTCTAGAATCTGCCTCCTCATGAAAGCTTTTCAGTTAGTTGGTCTTCAAGGACAGAGGAGAGCAAGTGTTTGAGTCTTCAGAGCAGAAGAGGGACAATTTCAACTGGTTTTTATTTAGATGATTCACCTATGAGCCAATTCCTGATGTACTTGTTTTCTGTTCATCTACACTCTTTCTTATACCCATTTAGCATGTGAGAACGTGGAGGTTAAGTGCCCTAAATGCTCCCCTCTCCTTTCTCTGCCTATTCTATTTTCTCATTCTCCAAGACTGTGATGTCTCCCACATTTCAATGATTTTAAATGTGAGGTCTTTTTTTATTGTTTTAATTTTATACAGTAAAATAAACAATTTTTAAAGGTAACAACTCAATGGATCTTTATACACATACATATTTTTATTGAAAAAAATCCACATATAAGTGGACCCACGCAGTTCAAACCCATGTTGTTCACGGATCAACTGTATACCCCTGTGTGACAACAATCTACACCATATAGAATATTTATTTCCATCTCCCTAGAAAATGCCCTCTTCCCAGTTAATACATCCCTCCCAAGACACAATCCTATTCTGACATCTATCAACAATCTTTTTAATTTTAGCCATACTGGTGGGTATATAGTAATAGTATCTCATTACCGTGATGTAATTCTTAACAAAGGTTGTTAAGGTTACAACCAATGTGCTACCTCAGCCCTTAGGCTGCTACAAAAGAGAGTTAGTAACTGGCAAGGGTTTGATGGCTTTGGCTGAATAATCAAGCAACCCCAATTTTTAGTTATTAGAATAGTGATAATTCAAATCATAACTCTATTTCCTCGTGTATATATAGAAAGAGATCTATTGCTATACATATGAATGAGCCAAGACGTGAGTCCTGCCCTCATGGAGCTTGCAGTCTACTTTTATAAGAAAGCTCTTACTTCTAGTTCATACAGCCACTAACATAGCGTAATTTACCTATTTGACAGATTTCTAAGAGGCTTTGAAGGCTTTGCTGTGCCCTGTTCTTCACTAACAGCTGCTTGTCCTGATTTTGTTGGTTGTTCTCACCAGTGTAATTATACATCAGTTAATGGTCCTTTCCTTCTTACAGTAATTAACCAAAACCATAAACTTTCTGCAAAATTTTATTTAACCAGTTCGACATCCCTCTTTTTCTGAGGTATTGATGATTATATTTCTTTTCAAAGCTTTTCACCAAACTACTCTCTAGAGCTCAAAAAAAAAGTCTTATTTTCTTATGTTCTTATGTTCTCCCTTTGATGATTCAACTGTCTTTCAAGAGTTACTTGACTTTAACTTCCAGCCCTTCTCTTGCAATTTTCATTTTGACTATCCTATTTTGAATTTCTAAGAGCTCTTAATTATTCTCTGAATTTTCCATCTTTTATTTTTCCATATAGCAATAGGACCCTGTCCTTGACCTTGGCTTGTGGATGTAATATCTTCTCTTATCTCCTCAGATTATTATTAGTTTTTTAAAAATATTTTGTTCTACTCTCTGCATTGCCTATTTCCTCTGAACTCTTTTCCTTGAGAGCCTGGTGATCCTTGGTTATCCTTTCATATTTAAAAGTAATACACTAGGGACTTCCCCGGTGGTCCAGTGGCTAAGACTCTGCACTCCCAATGCAGGGGGCCTGGGTTCGATCCCTGTTCAGGGAATTAGATCCCACATGCCGCAACTAAGATCCCGCATGCTGCAACAAAAGATCTTGTGTGCCATGACTGAAGATCCAGCACAGCCAAATAAATAAATAAATGTTTTTAAAAAATAAAATAAAAGTAATGCACTAAACAGCTGACTGGAAGCTCTGTAGGGATGCAAAATGCCTGTCAATTGGTGCCCTTCACTGTGTAGCGAAAAGGTAGAGAGCCAACTTTTCTTTTGGGGAAGACCTCCGTAAGTCAGCATCTATATTAGTCAGCCCCTTTCCGTTACAAACCACCACAAAATTTCAATGGCATACAGCACAAGCATTTATTTCTTCCTTCTCCCCTCTTCAGGTTGGCTCTGTTGGGCTTGGACCCAAGCCTCAAGTTGGGTTCAAGTCTGCTCCACATGTCTCTTATCCTCCTATACCAGTGTCTACCCATGGAATATTGTTCTCGTGGTGAAAAGCAGGACAGCAAGACAGCAACCCAACCATGCAAGCTTATTTCAAGTCTCTGTTCATTTCACGTCTGCTAATGGGGCCAAGCAATTCACATGGTCAAAGACAAAGTCAAGGGATGTGGCACTATACCCTACTTACTATGAGGCCCAGCAAGAATGAGGATGTGAACTTTATTACACTGAACTTTATTCAGTGTAATAGAGTTAGGGAGTTAAGAATTGGACTTCCTTGGTGGTCCCGAGGTTAAGACTTTGCCTTCTAATGCAGGGGGTGTGGGTTCGATCCCTGGTCGGGGAGCTAAGATCCCACATGCCTTGTGGCCAAAAAGCCAAAACATAAAAACAGAAGCAATATTGTAACACATTCAATAAAGACTTTAAAAAAAAAAGGTCCACATCAAAAAAACAAAAACTTAAAGAATTGGGACAAATAATCCAATCTAACATTCCACTCAGTGTTTTCAAGCCACTCATTGTTTTCCCTAAACAGCCCTCCCATCTACTGTCAGGGTGAATAAAGCAAGCTACAAGTGTTCTTGAGAACAGGTAGGGGGATTAGGGCTCTCCCTGACCAGTGACAGCAGTCTGTCCTTTATTCCTCTCGTTTTCCGTCTAGCCCTCAACTACTATTAACCCCACTTGCTGCTCTCCATGTGCTTACTCTTCTTTTTTATGTGAGTACCACACTGCGAAGCTTGTGGGATCTTAGTTCCCTGACCAGCGATTGAACCCGGGACTTCGGCAGTGAGAGTGCTGAGTCCTAACCACTGGACTGCCAGGGAGTTCCCTACTTACTGTTCTTAAGTTCTGAACTTCTCAGGTTCAATTTCTCCAAAGAATACACCTCTGGTATCCTGTGGGAGTGAAGGAGGTAGACTTGCTCAATTGCCGGAGCTTTGAAAAAACTCAAACTAACCTCCTGCTTTCACCCCTGCCTTCTGAGGTGTTATGATTCCTAGTCTCTCTCATTAGTTTTCCCTTCTTCAGGTGCTTGTGTATTTACCTTTACTCGGCTACAGTTCCCACTGCATTATCTGCTTTTTGACAGCAGTAGTTGGGATTTACAATTTCATCAAAGATACAGTTTGTGATTTTGTTCCTCGTTGGTTTGGTTTGATTCTGGAGTGATTTCCAAGAGTTGGAGAGGCTAAACGGGTCTTCTATTCTCATCCTTAAAACTGGAACTCTAAAGGAGAAAAATAATTTTTAAGCTATCATGTGTTGATTGCTTACCATGTGCAAGGCACTTCTCTAAGCAATTTACTCACAGTACATTATTAAATCTTCACAAAGTCCTGAGAACTAAGTATAATTATGATTATGCCTATTTTACAGGTGAGGAAATGGGGGCTGAGTGAGGTGAAGGCCAAGGCCAAGGCCAACAGACTGGTAAATGGTGGAATCAAGATTATAACTCAAGTCTGTCTGTGAGTCTGCACTGTGAGTAGATTTCGTACATGGTGCCCATTTACCCTTCATCCTTTGCTAAGGACAAGCTCCCAGCCAGACTCCATGCCTGGGGACTGGGACTACACAGATCAATACAGGGGGCCCTGCTCTCAAAGAATTGACTATTCCTGAGGCTCCAGCTAGAAGTGCTTACCCTGTCCTTTATGTGGTTACAATTCTGCCAAAAGTATCTTTTAGAGAATGTACTCCTTAACATGCTATGTTTACCAGGCACTAGTATAGATTTCCTAAATTCTGAACATAGAGGTACCAGGAGGAAATTCTTTTGTATCTTACTCTCTCCGCCAGTGTTTGGCTGTCTTTGGATATTGACAAATCTGACACTTCCTGTAGAAAGTAATCATTGTCTAAAAACGTGAAGGACTGTAGAAATTGCCAAGTTCCATGTAGTTGTTTTTTTTTAATAAATTTATTTATTTATTTTTTGGCTGCGTTGGGTCTTCATTGCTGCGAGCAGGCTTCCTCTAGTTGCGGTGGGAGGGAGCTACTCTTGGTGGTGGTGTGCGGGCTTCTCATTGCAGTGGCTTCTCTTGTTGTGGAGCACAGGCTCTAGGCACACGGACTTCAGTAGTTGTGGCTCTCAGGCTCTAGAGCGCAGGCTCAGTAGTTGTGGAGCATGGGCTTAGTTGCTCCGTGGCCTGTGGGATATTTCTGGGCCAGGGCTTGAACCCATGTCCCCTGCCTTGGCAGGCAGACTCTTAACCACTGCACCACCAGGGAAGTCCAAGTTCCATGTAGTTTTTATCAGAAAACACTTCATGTTGTCAGTTTAGAAATGGTCTAAGAAAACCCCCCAAATGCTACACATTCAAAAAACACCACATTCACAATATAAATCTATCATCTCTCTTTTATAAAAATAAATTATTATAACAGTATTGTATGCTATAATTTATAAAGAGTCAAACATAAAAGTACAAGATAAGAAGTTAAAGTCTGCCTCACCCCGTTTCCTTCCTAATTTCCTAAATATCATGTGCTTGTTGTAAAAACTTCAATTGATATAGAATCTGTAAAAATAATAATAAACAGAAACCTCAAATAAAATAGAGTTGGGAGACCAGAGGGGTGAGTTCTCATGGTCTGGATGACAGCAGAGCCCAACAGGAAGAAGAAAGACTCCTCTTGTTTCCTGGTAACAACTCAGCCAATGAAAAGCCAGTCATTCTTTCTTTACTATAGCCCTCTGGACTTCCTTTCTCCTCTATAAAAGTTTCTCTTTCTCTTGCTGTGAGGGGACTTGCACTTGGCTCACCTTGGTTGCAGACCCCGAAATACAATTCTGTCCTGATCTTGAATAAACCCATTTTTGCTGGAGAAATAACCTGCAGTCTATTTGTTTTAGGTCAACAAAGCATATCCTCAATCCCATTTCCCACATGTAACTAGTGTCTGTTTTTGATATTTCCATCATCTTTTTCATGTAAGTTTAAACTAACTGACAGAAGTCTTTGGGATTGCTAACTATATTTTGCTGAGCATTCCTTGGGTACCACTAATTATGTATAAACTGGGAAAAAACATATTTCAGCCTTAGGGGATTTTGTTTCCTTTTGTTTTGATTGTTGTGTTTTGAAGTCCAGGCCCCAGTGAAAGTTTCCCATTGAAGAAGCCAGTCCCCACAGACCCAGCACAGTTCATCTCAACTGTAGGGTGGTTTTTAGCAAATGGAATATCACCTTTTAAATAACACTAATACTGGGAATAAGGAATTGTGTTACCGGGAAAAATGCAATTGAGATTCTCAAGATGGAGGACATGAGGAGGGGAAAGGGTAAGCTGGGACGAAGTGAGAGAGTGGCATGGACATAATGCACTATGAAATGTAAAATAGATAGCTAGTGGGAAGCAGCTGCATAGCACAGGGAGATCAGCTCAGTGCTTTGTGACCACCTAGAGGGGTGGGATAGGGAGGGTGGGAGGGAGATGCAAGAGGGAGGAGATATGGGGATGTATGTATATGTGTAGCTGATGCACTTTGTTATAAAGCAGAAACTAACACACCATTGTAAAGCAATTATACTCCAATAAAGATGTTAAAAAAAAAAAGATTCTCAAGACGAGATGCTATGGATTCCTTGTCTCCTTACCAAGGCAAAATACCATTTGTAAAATGTACATTTATTGTGGTTTTCACCCTATAAAATTAATACATTCCTTTTGTAAAAATGTTAACATTACAGATATATGTAACATAGCAAATAAAAGTCAACCTACTCCCTAGCCCCCAGAAATGACAACAGTTTGGAATATATTCTTCCAAGGGTTTTTTTCCCCCTATAGAGCAAAACTTTTCTGTTTTCTTAATTTCCTAAATATTATGTACCTGTTATAAAAACTTCAATTGATAAAGATGCATATCAAAATTTAAAGTGAAAGTTTTCTCCCTTCCACATCCTAATTCTTAGAATTAGTTTGGTGTATATCTTCCTTTACAGACGTTTTTCTACATAGATACTAAGACATCTATGTGGCTTTTTTTTTTTAACACAATAAACCTATTCTGTAATATACTATTTTTCACAAAAAATATATCTTGGGCTATTTTCCGTGTCTATTCACGTAGCTCTGTCTTGGCTGTTTAATAGTTGCATAGTGTTCAGTGGTATTGGATATATCAGTCCTATTTACCCAATCCATTTTGGTTGTTTCCTTTTTACACATTTGTACAAGCATTTGTCAAGTCTAGTATAGTGGTTACCAGGATGGACTCTGGAGTTAAACTGCCTGGATTGATACCAATTCCAATTCCACCACTTTGTAACTTGTGCAAGTTACCAGACTCTTTGTGCCTCAATTTCCCCAGCGTAAAATGAGAATTATAACACTCTATAATAGAGTATACTGTAAGAATTAAATGACACAGACTATATACAATGCTTATCTCATTGCTTGGCACACCTAAGTACTCATTAAATACTGGTTCTTAATGTTTATCATTAACAATAAGATTAATAAATGGTCCCTATTATTATAATTATCATCATTCTCAAGAAAGCAAAAAACAGAGTAAATTGAGAAAGTAGTAATTAGTAGCTAATTAGTAATTAGTAGTTAAGAAAAATTATATCATTACCACTTAAAGATACTTATTCTACCTGACAAGTCAGTTAATGAAAGTGTATTTTAGGATGTGAAGAATTTTACATTAAGCTAGTTACACGAGAAAGTCTGAACGATTTGTGTTTTAAATAAGAATGAACAGGCCTCTGAGGCCCAGAAGGGAAGACATTAACTGGTAATTAGAAAAATCAATCTCTTAGCTGAAAGTTTTAATAGCTTCCTTTGTTCTTTCATCCTAACTGCTACCTGGACCTAAGCAGTGGCTGGAGAGAGGGCAGAGCTGTGAGGGTTCTTAGCGGGGCTTCCACTCAGGGCCTCATGGGGACTAGCAGCATCTCAGGGCGTGTCCTACATCTTGGTCACCTTAATATTGTGAATACCTTCCCACTAGGGATTAGTGTCCCTCTTCTATAGCTTAGGAAACTGAGGCTCAGAGACCATGTCATTTAGGGTTTCTGGTTTGCATCTCTCAGAAACCAAGTCTGACCAAAGTGAAGGGGATTTTTAAGCAGGGATGTTGGGAGCTCATAGGGTGGGAGGGGTGGCTGGAGAGCCTGAACAAGAAACAGGCAGGATCTCGCAGGTGACATGAGGCAGAGGCAGGAAGCAAGTCCAAGCTTTTCAACACTCAGATTTTGATTCCAGAATCTGGAAGCACCTGATGGCCAAATGCTTGAGAATGGGCGCACAGGCCAGCAGCTTTGGCATCACCTGGGAACTTGTTAGAAATGCAGAGTTTCAGGCCCCACCCTGGACTTCCCAAATCCAGATCTACATTTCAAGAGATTCCCCATATCTATGCATGCTACAATTTGGGAATCAGTGGGCAGAGCCCCTAAAAAACACCTAATCTCTGATCAACTTCCCCATGGGGAAGAGGTGATTCCTCAACAGGAAATCTGGGGAGCTGCTCAGAGAAGGAAGAGGAATGGACTCTAGGAGAGCCATAAAAGGCATCCCTGGGATTCCAGCACAGCCTGGTCTGCGTCAGGCTGCCTCCTCCTATCCATCCTCAGGACATGTGGACAGACAGTTCCTGTTGGCAGCAGGACAGGGTTTTTCACTCTAGATCAGATTTCTTGGAGCTGATGACATCTGGGAGATCTGAGAGAGGGCTCTGCTGTAACATCACTGATCTTTTTAAGCCAATGAATTTAAAAACCTTTTCCCTCCTCTTACATAACTTTTTGGACAAAGATGGAATGTTAAGACAGCAGCTGCACTCCTTCTCAGTGGTGCCTCTTTCACAGGAACCCACTATAGATTTATTGCTATATTAAAGGGAATAATAAAGATTAAAGTTTTGTAAGGCCTTGGATCCAGGTGCCAAAGGACAAAGGAAGCACCTGGCTTTGCCAGCACAAAGGCTCTGGTACCAAAAAAGCAAGATGTGAGCACTGGAATGCCAAAGAAGGGCAGCTTCACATTCCTTCATCTGGCGTTGCCTTGACAAGGGGCTTCTACTTGAGAGGCCTCTTTGGAGACTTCCCCCCACCACTCCTGGAGCCCTGCCCCTCTTTCTGCCCAGGCCTGTCTTGCATGAGCATAGCAAGCCCACGAATGTCTGTGGTCAAAGCAGGGCACATGGACCGCTATCCTTGGTCCTGAACCATAGTTACAAGTTGCGGCAGTAATTCACAACCTGGCTGCAAATCTGAGTCAATGGGGAAGGTAGATAAATGTACTGATTGCAAAGCCCCACCCCCAGATATTTTGACTCAGTAGGTCTCTGCATTTAACAACAATAACAATAACAACCAGAGACCAGATGAATCTGATAGTCATTACATGGATTATAGCTTGGAAATCACTCTGCTAGGATATGCTTAGTGCTCCTAAGCCTATGTAGTAGGCACCCTGTTGCTTTTTTTCCTGTTCGACTTTATTCCCCAGTCTTCTAGAAATGCACCCTGGTTCTTATAATGGAGCCAGCCCAAAGGCAGATAGAGCTGAGGGATGGAGACCAGGTCCAAATGACCTTGTTTGAGCCTCTGAATCAAGTGGCTCTGAAGTCTGAAATTCCCCTGGACTTTTCAGGGCTAATACATTCCCTTTATTGCTTAAGCCAGTTTGAATTGGGTTTCTGTTACTTGTAACCAAATCTGACTAACATTTCTTAGGACTCTGGTGACTCTTACACATCTCCTAAGAATTCTCTCCTATGAATTCTGAATCAAACAAGAGAAGAGGCAGTGTGGAAGAGAAGAGCTGGGGCCAGAGTGAGATCAAGGAAAAGAAGCTGAAAAGTTGCCAGGGAGAAATAAGAATGGCTCCAATTTGGACAATGTGTCCAAATAATCAGTTACTAGGAATAGACTCTAGGAGAATTAAACCTCAAACAACCATGGCTTGAAAATCACTTGACTGAAGGAGAGTCAAAAGAATGGGTGGGCTCAGGGTACCAGAGGGGACCAATGTTAATACACCTCCGGAAGAGGTATCTTAGGTTGTGTCACCAAAGTGTTCACATATTTTTTTTTCATTTTCTATCTCAAAAACCTTGTTATTTTTACTCTGTTCCCCATATCTTTGGTTTATGCTACATGGGTTCCATGGTTGATCTCAGTCAGCTTTTTTTTTTAATTTATTTATTTTATTTATTTATTTTTGGCTGTGATGATGTTTACACCCCCAGGAATTTTAAACCCATAATAAAAAATACTGAAAGATCAAAAGGTTTTCAGGACTGAAGGGAATAACCCCCAATGGTATAACTCCAGAGCATCATTTCTCCAAGTAGGTGGTACATATGGGAGTAGGGAAGCATGATAAAAATGCCTATATCCCTTCCATGTGGTTTTGAGAGTATTCCTGTCTGGCTGGGGCAGAAAAAAAGGTCTAATTAGTGGACGTTGAAGTGGGTTAACGTTTGCATTACTGAAGAAGGGAGAGTTGCTTGACAGAGATTCCAGGACACAGGTAATTAGACAGGAGGAGAGGATCTGATGAAAGACCACTGGGGAGATCTGAAAAACCAGGGTAAAACATAAAAGGAAGCTATTTTTAGGGACAGAGATGCTAGATCAGATTGCAGGACAAGCAGATCTAGGCATCTGGGAATGGTCATTAGAAATGGCTTGAAAGTCAGTAACTCTGAGCAAAAGAATACTTGGGCAAAGCTGTGGTATTTAAATGACTGTCAAGAGATGTGCAATTTCTTTTTTCTTTCTTTAGAGATGTGCAATTTTAAACAAATTCTGGAGAGTCTGATGCCTCTGAGCTATTTGCAAAGCCCAAGAAAAGGATCTGTCCCTTTTGGACAAAGGTTGCTCCTCTAATGTGGTGTAAAGTCATTAGATCATGAACATCATATTACACTGAACTTTTAAAATATTTTAGCTGAAAGTCTGGAGGAGGGAAGAAGCACAGAGTGGGCTCTGGGGACTGGTTTTCGTCTGTTTCTTGGTCTGGTAAGTAGTCATAAGGGAGCTCACCTTGGATTATTTGTGAAACTATACATTGGTGTTATTTGAACTTTTCTATATATTTCACAATAAAACAGTGGAAAAAGTTATCCAAGTGCTAACAGAGAAATATCCTGAGTCATTGAGAAAGGATGTGAATCAAAGAGGAGAGAGCATCCTCTAGGGGGATGTTATGATATGGCCATTAGAAAGAGTGTTTAGGAAAAGTTTTGATATGGGAAAATGTTAATGATATGGTGTTAAGCGAATAAGTAGGCTACAACATGTGTATGTACACAAATATTTATAAAAACTATGAAATACGTATAGGAAAAAGATTGAAAAGAAAGTGCTATCACCAGCCAGCTACCCAAATGAAGGGATGTTTATTTGGTAGCACCCTGGCTGCTTCCCATACAATAAATACAGGGTACCAGTTAAAATCACGTTTAAGGCTTTGATGGTCCAATCCCAGCACCGCCACTTACTAGTTGGGTCCCTTGGACAAACTGCTTAACCTCTCTGGGGACATAACAGTGCCTCTGGGGACATAACAGTGCCTCTGGGGACATAGGTCCTGGGCAAAACCTGCCAGTATGGTTTAGGGAGGTCTGATTTATTAGGCCCATTCCAGCCCAAGATCAAGGAGATTTTCATAGTCTGAACTGTTTCCTTAGTGTGGATGGAGCTGGTGATGATTGTTAAAGGTTCAGAACACCCTTGGGCCCATGACTTGCTACTGTCTGTTTTGTTGTGTAATGATGTTCCTTGATCCTATGGGGGAAGTTGGGAAGGGTGAATTGGATCCTATGGGACATTTAAGATGTACCTTACTGCAGCCTGCCCCTGTCCCACAAGCATCAGGGCTGGCTGGCGGAGACCAAGTTCCATCGACTTTGATTCCATTTAGGGAGACAGGCTTTGGAAATAATAAAAATCAAAATATTTCTCTGGCCAGATCACCAGTATAGAATTATTTTGGACCTATCAAATCTTTAAAGCCAACGTTTTCTCTCTGACCCTTGATAATCAACACTATCCTTGGTTGTCCTTTGGAAAAGAAGAACATTTATGATGAGCTTTAGTCAAGGAGAATTCCTCAGGTGAGCATGGGCCAACATCCCTTTCATGTTTCCTCATTCCATTCTAGGTTAGAGGAACACAATCAGAGCTTTTAAAGTATCCTCTAAAATACCTCCCTTGAGGTCTTGGAGATTTAGTGAGAACAGAGCAGCAGCCAGGGACTCAGTTTCTAGTTCTCTAGCCAACCAGCTACAGAATTAAGGACAAGATGCTCCACACCTCAAGGCCTGGATTTCCACTTTAAAATCGGGTTTGTCCTAGTCCATGGTTTCTGGGTACAAGAAATCAAAGTTGACTCAAGACAACCCAGGTGAAATATGTCTGTGCAGATACTGTGTGGGAAGAGAGAGAGATGACTCAAAAGCCAAGCACAAGAAGCGAGGTACAGCAGGCAGGGCGTTTTTTTTTTAATAGAAAACTTTTATTATAAAAAACACATGTATATTATTTTAAAATTTAGCTCAGGGTGTATCAAAGTATTACTTGCTTTATTCTTGCCTTTTCTTATTAAATCCAGTATGTGGTGAATGGGCTATTTCCTTTTTATTCTTAGGTTTTATAATAATATGTAAAGTTATTATTCCATTTTTCCTTTCTGCTCCATATACTACATAGGTCTGGAAACAATAATTTCTTTTTAACTTTTAACCGATTTCATTTCTTTTTATGGTAAGGAGCGGTAATTAGGTCCCCTGATTTAAATTGTTCTAATTTATACTTAAATTGTAACCCTTATACAAACAAACTCTTATTCATCAGGCAGGGCTTTGTGGGAACACTTGCTGTCTGCCTCTCTTGGGGGCAGTGTGGGTGTGTCTCTTGGATGGCTTCTGCTTCTCACTGCATTCCCCCATTCTCCTTTCCACTTTGAGTGCCCAACAAATGACTATGACCCCTTCTGTCTCAAAGTCCACTCCAAGAGATGACATTGGATTGATCATCTCACATCTGTCAGGGCAAGGATAAGTTACAAACTCTTAGCTGGTCTTTCAGTTGGCTCTTTGAGTAAAATATCCATCCCTGGCCCAGGACCATGGTTGGGAGCGGGTGAGTGCAGATCTCTCCTCGATGAGGCTTGGTCGGGCAAGCGATGAATTCCATCATTTGCAGAAATAATAAAAGCCTCATCTGACAAGGATCATATGACATAATTGTGAAACTGCCTTAGGAAGAATCAAGGGTAAGTTAAAGTTATTCTAATTATTATTCAGAATTATTAGAACAAAGAATGAGAGTCAGGAGGCTACTTGAAGAAGTTCCCAATGGCCGAATCTGATATAGTTTGAGCAAAAAAGTAATGACGATGATGGATTAGTGCCCTCAGTAAAATATCTATAAGTCCTGATGATATAAATAGTTGAATGAACTTTAATATGTAGGAAAAGGGGAGGCTCCTCCTTAGAGCAGAATTCCAGTTAAATAAAAATTCAAGGAAGGATTAAAATAGAAAACCACCAACTGGCAAATAACACAGTAATAATTATTGCAAGTGAGGATCATTGATGGATACCAAAATTCATGGGCAAATGTATGATAGAAACAGGGTGTTACATAGTCTCAAAGCTCTCCCAAGATACTTATTAATTGCAAAGGGGAAAATAGTAACTTTACAGTGGAGAAATACGGCAGACACATCCTTAACTAACTGTTCAAAGTTAACATCCCTAGTAATGCAACATATTAGCATCGTATGCCTTTTGATATGCTGCAAGGAGAAGGACACACATCACTTCCATGGTGTTCTGTTAAAAATGCATAACCTGAATTTAACCATAAAGAAACATCTTATAAACCCCAATTGAGAGACATTCTATAAATTACTGGACAGTGCTCTTCAAAAGTGTCAAGGTCATAAAAGACAAAACCAAAAAACAAAAACAAAACTGAGAAACTCTCCAAGACAGGAGAAAATTAAGGAGACATGAAAACTAAATACAGGGTCCTGGATTTGATCCTGGACCAGAAAAAGATCATTAGTGAGACAATCGGAGACATCTGAATAAGGTAAGGAGATTACTAGTAGTAGTATGTCAGTACTAGTTTCCTGGTTTTGATAATTGTCTCGTGGTTAGAGATGTTGTTAACATTTGGGGAAGCTGTAGAAAGGTTATACAGGAATTCTTGTATTACTTATACAGTTTTATCTTTAAGCCTGAAATTATTTCAGAATTCAAAATTAACAAGCCTAAGAAATAAAATAAGAGAGCTCATTAGTACTGATGTGGAATAATCTCCAAAATATATTATTGAGTGAAAAAGAAGTTACTTTTTGTGTAAAAAGGAGTCTGTCACTCATTCTCACATTCCCTCTTACACACACACACAAACACTCTTGAATCTACGTAGAATATGTCTTGAGGAAAATGCAAACAATTGGTGATAGTGGTTGCCACTGGGTTGGGGAACTGGGAACCTGACAGAGTTGGGAGAAATACTTTTGAGGATATAATTGTTTTCTATGTTGTTTGAGGTTTAGAAAAAAGATCATGTCTTGCATGTCTTATCTTTAAAATATCATTAAACTACCAAAATCTGTTTGTCTTGAGAAACCTGGATTCATTTCACCAAACCTTACTAGGGCCAGATATCCCCTTTTCAAGATCTTCAGTCCTGTGACTTGCCTGGTGGTGCCGTGGTTAAGAATCCGCCTGCCAATGCAGGGGACATGGGTTTGAGCCCTGGTCCGGGAAGAACCCACATGCCGCGGAGCAACTAAGCCCGTGCACCACAACTACTGAGCCTGCGCTCTAGAGCCCGTGAGCCACAACTACTGAAGCCCGCGCGCCTAGAGCCCATGCTCCGCAACGAAGAGTGGCCCCCTCTCGCCGCAACTAGAGAAAGCCCACGCACAGCGATGAAGACCCAATGCAGGCAAAAATAAATAAATTTATTAAAAAAGAAAAAAAAGATCTTCAGTCCTCTACAAAACTTCCCTATCTCTCTAAGATAAGAACATAAGCCAATGTGATTATATTTCTTCCCAAACATATATTCCCATGGAAACTGAAGGGCAACAGTCCAAGAAAGAGAAGCAAAGAAAGAAGCAAAGGATATTCATTTATTTATGATTATTTGAAAATGTTCAGGTCACTTTCCGATTTCCACTTATGTTCCATGAATGCTTTGAAAAACACCAAATGTATAACAATTCTGCCATTAAAAAGCATGAGTTTTATTACTAAAACCAGGTAAGAAGCCCCCTTTAGTGTTAGGCAAGGTCTGGATAACTAGGACCAACATATAAAATGTACAAGTCTGTCTCCTTGTGCATTTGAATCTAGCTGGTGCAAGTGAAGCCTTTTTTGAGAGAAGTTTGATCACAGGTATTAAAATCTTTAAAATGTGCAGAAATGAGACTTCCAGCTATGACAATATGAAGAGGTAGGCAAATATTCTCTCACCAAACACAAGGAAGAAATCGAAGAAATGATCAAAATCAAACCATTTCAAGGCTCTGTAGATCAACGAAATGCAAATAACAAATTGAGAGATGTTTATTTCTAGCGAATTTGCTGGAACTTTGTGTAAGAACAATAGGAGTCTGCAGCCTTCTTGGCCAGGACAGCTTCCATCCCACCACCCAGCTTGGTAGGTGCAGCTGATTTACTAGAGCAGGACAAAAATTGAAAACCAGCTTGGCTGCAAGTAAGTAGGGGCAAACTTGATTTGGAATGGAGAGTGAAAAGTCCATGCTCAATAGCATTGTCAGGACAGCAGCAAGCCCAATAGAAAAGGAACATAGAAAGCCTGCAGCTTGGCTTGCCTGGGGCTGTGGTCCCAGGTGGGATGGGTGGTGGATCAGTTCGATAGGAAGGCTCTGGAAGCGATAGGGTGATAGAAGGCCTAAGTAAGCTCTCCACATGTCTCCAGCTGACTGGAAAACTATACACACGTTCAGGGAGACATGAGAGGGCCCAGGGAAAAGTGAAAGCCACAGCAGACTTGGGAATGCCCTCCTCACCCCACACACAGACCCATCAGGGAAGGGTGAGAATGTTATGGGCTCGAGGTGCTTAAATACAACCTCTGCCCGAATCAATGGCTAACTACTAAGCTATGTTGACACATGGGTTCCCTTAGGAAGTCAGGCTAAAAATAAGCATAAAAATACTGAGTAGAGACATCAGCTGCTATACACTGTGGGGAAGACAGATTCTGCAGATTAAGTTCAGGCAAGTTACTAAAACCAAACCAAAACAGAACAAAACAAAGAAACAAACTAAAAGAAGCCCTCAGGAAAGTAAATCAGAATCTCTAGGTGCTATATAATATATTATATTGAATTCTCTTCAGCTTTTGACAAAAAACTACGAGACATACAAAGAAACAGGAAAGTGTGGTCCGCACAAAGGAAGACGCTCTATTGAAACAGACTCTGAATGAGCCCAGATGTTGATTTTAGCAGAAAAAGATTTCAAAGCAACTGAGTTTTGTTTTGTTTTGTTTTTTTTGTTTTTGAGGAAAGAAATGGAAATTTTTATTTGAGCCATCCTGAAGATTATAACCTGGGAGACAGTCTTTCAGAAAACACTGAAGACTGTTTCCTTAAGGCAACTATTTTAAATATGCCCAAATAATTAAAGGAAACCTTTTAAAAAACTAAAGGAAAATATGACAAAAATTCAATAAATCGAGAACCTCAAAAGAAAATATCAACTAGACTAAAACAAAACAAATGGAAACTCTAGAGCTGAAAACAACCAAAATGAAAAATTTCATCAACTGGATAGGCCCAACAGTGGATTTGAGAGGGCAGAAGGAAGAATCAGTGAGCCTGAAGATAGACAGTTCAGTAGAAATTATCCAATCTGATGAACAAAGGGGGAAAAATATAAAAGAATGAAGAAAAATGAATGGAGCCTCTAAGACCTGTGGAACAACATCAAGCAAACCAACTTACATGTAATGAGAGTCCTAGAAGGAGGGGAGAGAGAGACATAACAAACTGAAGAAATAATAGCCAAAAATGTTTCAAGTTTCATGAAAAGCTCAACAAACCCCAAATAACACAAACACAAAGAATCCATACCTAGATACATCATAGTAGAATTGCTAAAAGCCAAAACAAAGAGAAAAGGTTGAAAGCAGCAAGAGAAAAATCACTCATTGTGTACAGAGGATCCACAGCACAATTAATGACTCATCATCAGAAACGAGTCCAAAAGGCAGTGAAGTGGCGTAGAGAACTAAAGAAAAAGTCAACAATTATAGAGTCAGCAAAACCATCCTTTAGAAATGAAGACGAAAGACGTTTCCAAATAGACAAAATCTGAGAGAATTTGTTGCTAGCAGATCTACCTTTTAAGAAATACTAAAGGAAATCCTTCAGGTGGACAGGAAATGACACAGATGGTAACTTGAATTCACAAGAAGAAATGAAGTACATCCAAAATGCTAAATATATGGGCAAATTAAAAAGAGTACATAGGGGCTTCCCTGGTGGCGCAGTGGTTGAGAGTCCTCCTGCTGATGCGGGGGACACGGGTTCGTGCCCCGGTCCAGGAAGATCCCACGTGCCGCGGAGCGGCTGGGCCCGTGAGCCACGGCCGCTGAGCTGGCGCATCCGGAGCCTGTGCTCCGCAACGGGAGAGGCCACAACAGTGAGAGGCCCTCGTACCGCAAAAAAAAAAAAAAAAAAAAAAAGAGTACATAAATATAAAGATTTCTCAGGTCTCTTAATTTCTTATAAAATATGACTGCGGAATAGAAACCATTGATTTGACACTTTGAACATGTGAACTTCATGGGACATAAATTATACCTCAAAACTGTTCAAGGAATACAAAAATACATACAAATTCTAACACTGTATTGTTGGATTCCTAACATACATATGTGGCAAAAGCACAAAAGAGGGGGAGGAAACGGAGCTTTATTGGAACAAAGTTTCTACGTTTTACCAGAATCAAGTCAGTATTAATCTGGAGTAGACTGTGACACATTAAGCTGTGTATTGTGGTCCTTGGCACTACTGATACTTTGTGTCGGGAACTGCTGTGGTGGGCTGCCCTTTGCCTTGTAGGGTGTTCAGCAGCATCCCTGCCTCCTCCTAGTAGCACACCCCTACTCCCAGCTAGGACCAATAAAAAGGTCTCTAAATATACCCTATCCAGATGGCTGGAGGCAGGGGCATCGCCCCTAGTTGAGAACCACTGTCCTAAAGCAACCACTGAGAAAATAATCCAAAGAAACAGAGTTTAAAATCAATAGAAAAAAATCAGAAGAATTAGAATAATACAATAACAATGTTTGTTTAACACAAAAGTCAGTAAATGAGCAAGGTATAATAGATACAGAAAACAAATAGTAAAGTGTATGATTTTCAATCCAATCTTATTAATAATTACATTAAATACTCCAATCAAAAGACAGAAACTGGGGCTTCCCTGGTGGCGCAGTGGTTGACAGTCCGCCTGACGATGCAGGGGACACGGGTTCGTGCCCCGGTCCGGGAGGATCCCACATGCCGCGGAGCGGCTGGGCCCATGAGCCATGGCCGCTGAGCCTGCACATCCGGAGCCTGTGCTCCGCAACGGGAGAGGCCACAACAGTGAGAGGCCCGCATACCGACAAAAAAAAAAAAAAAAAAAAAAAAAGACAGAAATTGTCAGATTGGATAAAAAAGCAAGCTCCAACTATATGCTGCATATAAGAGACACACTTCAGATTCAAAGACACAATTAATTGAAAGTTAAAGGATGGAAAAAGATACACTATGCAAACAGTATCCAAAAGAGAGCTGGAGTGGCTATTTTAATATCAGACAAAATGGACTTTAAGACTAGAAATAATACTAGAAACAAACAGGGACATGTCATAATAATAAAACGGTCATGACATCAAGAAGATATAACGCTTATAATTGTATGTGCACCTAATAATAGAGATTCAAAACACCTGAAGAAAGCTGACAGAATTGAAATGAGAAATAGAACAACCAGACAGGACCTCAGGAAGGATATACAGCACCTTCCAGTTAGATCTAACTGACAATTATAGAACACTCCACCCAGTGACAGCAGAATATACATTCTTTTCAAGCACACTTAGAACATTCTCCAGGATAAAAATAACAGGATGAAAAAGCAAGTCTCAATAAATAGGAAAGGACTGAAATCATATGAAGTATGTTTTCTGACCACAATGAAATTAAATCAGCAATAAAAGACAGTAGGAAATTTAGGAATTCCACAAATATTTGGAAATTAACACACTTGTAAATAACTCATGGGTCAAAGCAGAAATGGCAAAGGAAAGGTTTTCTAAAGGGTCGCTGTATCTGTAACAGGCCCCCTGGCTAATAAGCAGTTAAACCAGAATTTCCACAGAGGTCTGACCCAGCCCAGAAACCAGAGCCTTGAGTGCTTACTTCCCTACCGAGGATCAGGTCTTAATAAGTGAGTGAAAATCCTGAAACAAGATTCTGTTTCTCCTCCTGTTCCCAATAAGACTGGCTTATTAACGGCACCCAAAAACGCATGCAAGGGGCTCAGGAACCTCTGCTTTCCATAGAAATTCAGGTTTCCCCATCACCACCCCCTCCCCCGAAGGAGAAAGCTGGAGATGACAGAAAAGAATGCAATGTCATATTTAATGGAATGTTCCAATTCACTAGTAATAATATTATCCCATTAGAGTCTATCAGTCAAAATGTCTCATATCAGAGAATGAATTATTATTTAACTAGGTGTTAAAACCTTACTTCAAAAGGATCCATTCATATAATACATCACAATATCCTCAAGTTGAGAATGTGGGTCATCTTGGCACTTCCTGTGTCCTGCTTTCACTGCAGGCAATTCTCAAAACCAGGGCACTGAGTGTCAGCATTGAACGTCCCCAGTCAGACAGGGAGGCCCAGGCTCACATTAGGCACATTTACAGAATCAGGCCCAGCAAGGGGATATAGGTTTCAGGAGGCAGCTCATGTCTGCTGGGAAGCACGGGCTTTGGAGTTAGACACGCTGGGTTTGAGTCCTGGCTTTTCTGCACTGTGCCCCTGAGCAGCAAATCACTTAACCTCTCTGAGCCCATTTCCTGTCATCTGCAAAATAGGAATGATGAGCTCTACCTTATAGGTTGCAGTGAGGAGCATGACAGGATGTGCGTTGGTGTGTATGTATGTATGCACGTGTGTGTGTGTGTGTGTACATGTATATATAGTATCCTGAGCTCTTTACCTTCCCCCACTCATCCCAACCTCTGTTAATCTCTGCAATTCCAATTGCTCAGCCCCAACATCTTGAAGCCTTTTTTTAAAAAATGAAGTATAGTCAGCTTACAATACTATATTAGTTTCAGGTGGTACAACATAGTGATTCAATATTTTTATGGATTACACACCATACCAAGTTATTATAAAATACTGACTATATACCCGGTGCTGTATATTACATCCCTGTGACTTATTTATCTTATAACCGGTAGTCTGAACCTCTTAATCCCCTTCACCTGTTTCACTCTTCTCCCCCAGCCCCTCCCCTCCGGCAATCACCGGTTTGTTCTCTGTATCTCTGAGCCTGTTTCTGTTTGTTCGTTTTGGGGTTTTTTTGTTTTGTTTTGTTTTGTTGTTTTTAATTCCACTCCTGGGTATTTATCCGAAGAAAATGAAAACACTATTTTGAAAAGATACATACACCCCAATGTTTGTTGCAGCATTATTTACAATAGCCAAGATATGGAAGCAACCTTAGTGCCCATCAGTAGATGAATGGATAAAGATGTGGTGTGTATGTTCAATAGAATATCACTCAGCCATAAAAAAGAATGAAATTTTGCCATTTGTGACAACATGCACGGACCTAGAGGGTGTTATGCTTAGGAAAAGCGTTTTTCTTTCACTCCGCACGTATAATCCATCAACAAATGCTGCTGGCTCTATCCTTTAAATACATCCAAAATCCAACCACATCTCACACTGCTGGCACCCACCCGGCTCAAGCCACAGTCTAAGTCCCCAACATTTTTTACCTCCTGACTGGTGTCACTGCTTCTGCCTTTTCTCCCTCGCAGACCAGCAACCAGAGAGATACTATTAAAATGTGAGATACTTTCTGTTCCTGCTCAAAGCCCTCTGAAGAAAAGGGTTTGGCAATTCTTGAGCCTGTGGCCGGGGTGCACCTTGAGGCAAGGGTGATTCCTTGACCCAGAAAGGATGGGAGAGACGGAAAGTACAGGGAGGAGCTGGATTTGGGAACTGAGTTTCCACAAGCCTATGCCACCAGCTACTTTTAGGGCCCTCGGGGCCGCGCTTACCTCCAGCAGGTCTCCAGAAGCAGGATGTAGAACCAGAGCACAGGCTCGAAGGCCAAGAGCGAGAGCAGGGCTCACCTTTCTTCCTAAGCTTCTGCTCCCCGAGCTCCAGTACTCTCGCCAGCAGCGCCCTTGTCCCCCGCGCCCCCCTCCGCCACGATAAAGAAAAGAAAGCAAAACTGGCTCCACCAGTTTCCTCTGAACCAACAGGCCAATTTAATCAAAGCCCACAGCATACAGCTGTGCTGAAAAGAACTGGCTCCACCTGTACCATGAGCTGCTGATGCTTATTTTAAAAAACAGCTTTACTGAGGTGTATTTGATATACGTAAAAATTGTGCATATGTAATATATACAACTTGATGAGTTTGAACACATATATACACCTGCAAAACCATCACCAAAATTAAGGGAATAGACACAGCCATCGCCTCTGAAAGTTTCCTTATGTCCCTTTGGTTTGGTTTGGTTTTTGTGGGATTAAATGAGATTACCCTCTTAAGAAATTTTTAAGTGCATAATACAGGTTCTGTGCCATACAGCACGTCTCCAGAACTAATGCATCTTGCATAAGTGAAACTATACCGATTGAAAAACTCCCCATTTCCCCTCCCCCCAGCCCCTGGTAACCACTGTTCTAGTCTCCGTTTCTAGGAGCTTGACTATTTTAGGTCCCTTACGTAAGTGGAATCATTCAGTATCCATCCTTCTGTGACTGGCTCATTTCACTTAGCATAATATCCACAGGTTCATCGGTGGAATCTTAAAGAGATTTCTGCCCTCCTGTGTTCATTGCAGCACGGTTCACAATAGCCAAGGTATGGAGACATGTCCTAAATGTCCATTGACAGATGAATAAAGAAGATGTGGTGTTTACATACAGTGGAATATTATTCAGCCTTAAAAAGAAGGAAACACCATGAGCTCCTGAGAGGAGCTTCCTGTGGAGCAGGAAGGACATGCAGGTTGAGAAATAGTAGACAGAGGTCTAGAACATAAGGCCAGTGGGGACTGGGTTACTTTGGAGTTGAGGGAGAGATGGTGTAAAGTAATTCGAGGAAGGAGAGTGTTAAGGGCCCAGAGAAGAAATCACAGGAGTTTAGAAGTTCTTTCTAATTGCTCTTAAGGAACTGATGAACCTTGTGACCAGGTTTTCCTCATGTTTCATTTATTGCAGCATAACAAATCACCCCCAAACTCAAATTTAAACAATGAGAATTTACCATTTCCTACAAGTCTACAGGTGATTTCGGTGGTTCCTTGGTCTTGACCACGTTCATTTACACAGCTGCTATCAGCTGTGGGATCCACTGATCATCGCTGGGCTATCTACCTCCCATGTTTGGGCAGGTCTGCAGGCTGGTCTAGGGTGGCCCAGAATGAGACACCTGGGCTGCCACCCACGTGCTCTGTTATCCTCTGGTAGGTGGTGGTAGAGGCCCCAGAGAGACAGAACATAAGTACGCAAAGCCTCTGGAGGCCTAGGCTTGGAATGGACGTACCTGCCATTTCTGCCACACTCCTTTGGCCAGAGCAAGTGGTAAGGTCAAACCCAGAGTCAAGATGGGAGGATATTATCAAATGTGTGGATCCAGGGAGGGGAGAAAAATTGGGACCATAATCAATCTACTGTACCATCCCAGCCCCAATTTCAAATCTGCCACCCCACCGTCAGAGAGGCCCAGTGAATGACAGAATCATTAAGACTTCGGGATCTGCCAGACTTGGATTCAAATCTACTTCCTTGTCTGAGTGTGTTTGGGCAAGTTACTTAACCACTCTGGCCTTGGGCTCCTCATCTGCAAAAGGACAATAATAATCCCTCTCTCTCAGGGCTGCGAGGATGAAATGACATGCACTGTGAAGAGGCTCAAGGATTGATTATAACATGTGGGGCTTGGAGTCATGGGGGAACCGCAGGGAAACCCTAGGTGCCCCTCTTTCCTCCAGTCTTTAAGTGGGACATGGAGGATGGGAAGGAGATAAGGAGGAAAGGATGAGAAGGATTAAGGGTGGGTGGAGAGGGTTGGTGTGGTGAGAGCCCCCGTGCAGGGCCTCAGGAGGAACTTGAAGAAAGCAGAGCGCCCTTCTGTGCAGTCACAATGGCCCTGCTGTCCGAGCATCTGCAGGCATTCATCAACCCCGGAAGCAAACACAGCTGACTCTCTCCAGGGAACAGGGAAGAAAGAACAAGTCATGAATTCATCAAGGCAGCTCAACTACTCCGGGAAAGGGGTCTTTTTTTTTTTTGTGGCCGCACGGCAGGCAGGATCTTAGTTGGCCAACCAGGGATCAAAACCGTGTCCCCTGCAGTGGAAGCACAGTCTTAACCACTGGACCACCAGGGAAGTCCTGGAAAGGGGTCTTGTGTCACCCTCACCTGACATGACGGGGCTGTGGCCTCTCCCCTGACTGGCTTCTGCACACATCTGTTTGTGTGTTTGCATGTGAGAAACAGGCAGAGACAAATGCTCCCTGAGAAGAAAAGAACTTCATTTAACAATAAGGCTACAGAAGCCAAGAGACCATCTGGCTTCTCCTCCTAGTTTCACAGATGAGCAAACTGAGGCAGTGAGGCCACGTGGCTCTTGCCAGTGGACACAGCCAGCTACTGAGCCTGGACCAGAGCACAGGGGTCCTGCCTGCCTTGCAAGTTCAGGTTTCCAAAACCACCCTTGGGTTGGACAGATTCACTAAAAGGAATCACAGAACTCACTGAAAGCTGTTATACTCACAGTTACGGTTTATTTCAGGGAAAGGATACAGATCAAAATTAGCCAGAAGAAGAGATACAAAGGGTAGCGTATGGGAGGTTCCCAAATGCAAAGCTTCGACTGTCCTCAGAACGCATGACCCTCCAGATGTTGATATTGACGTATGGCACTACGCATGGAGTGTGGCCAACCTGGGAAGTTCACCCGAGCTTCAGTGTCTAGAGGTTTTACTGGGGCTTCATTCCATAAGCATGAGTGATTGATTTATTGTCCATAGGATTGAACTTAGACTCCAGCCCCGCTCCACCCCCTGGAGGTGAGGCTGATATCACCTGGCCTGAGCAGACCAAGATTCACCTCATTAGCATAAACTATCAGGTGTGAGCAAAGGGGCCCAACATGAATAACAAAGACGTGCCCATCACTTGGAAAATTCCAGGGGTTTAAAGGTTATCTCCCAGGAACCAGGGACAAAGGTCAGACCAATCTGGGCAGGGCCAAGTTCTTTACTACATACCTTCCATCTGCTTATGCCTTATAAAGGCAGTTACAGTGAAAAATAAAGATAGCTATACTGAGCGTGTGCTAGATGTCAGACATTGTACACGTATTTTGTCTAATTCTCACAACAACCCTGCAAAATTGGTGTTATTTAGCCCTATTTTACTGATAAGAAAATTGAAGCTCAGAAAGTCACCTGAAGTTGTAGAGCTGGAAAATAAACAGATCTGACTATGTTGACATACTCTTTGGGCCATTAGATTGATGTTGCGAACTTCATTCTTTCATTCATTCAACAAACATTTATTCAAGCCTACTACGTGCCAGTAACGGTTTTAGGTGATGAAGATATAGCAAAGAACAGACAAAAAAACCACTTGCACAGAGTTGATACTCAAATGGGAGAGACAGACAACAGGCACTAAATATGCAAAATAAATAATATTTTGAATAATTTAAAGCATTGCGTGTACTTTGTATGGACCTTGATCTGGATGCTGGTTAAGTACGTGAATTCAATTTGCGAGCAGCCACCAAGCAGCACACTGATGATTTGCGCCCTTTTCAGTATCTACAGTATAGTTGATAAAACATCTTTAAAAAGTCATGCAGGGGTGTCTTGGTTCCCTCCTCTTAACTATCGGTGATGACCCCAGCCACCCCTACCCGCATCTCATGCTGAATAAGAGGGGAACAGAACACAGTGTATTGTTGGTTTAAAAAGAGTAGACGTCGTGCTTTCTCAACTCACAACAGTAACCTCTACATTTAAAGCTGCTGAAACTGACACAGTGAGTTCTCTGGCTCATGGAAGGGAGGAATCTACTAAGAACTGGGTGAAACTGTAAATAAAACCTGAGAACTATCTTCCCTTAATAGATGTTAATAATGTACCTTATTCTGTCTTATGCAACAGAACATTTTCACACAGTATCATGATGCCAGTTAAGTTGTGGCATCATTTTGAGAGCAATCAATTTGAGTTTAAAGAAAAAGAAATTGAATATTTTAAGTGTAGACATTACGAGCTCTTAAAAAGCCAAAATTACAGCTTTTCAAACTAGAAATAAAAAGGCACTGAAGCATCCTATAGGTTTTAATTTCTAAGAAGATATTGATAGGCATAACCCATATAAACAGAAGCCCTTTGGGGTCCTCAATTTTTTTTTTTTGGCTGCTCCGCTCACAGCATGTGGAACTTCCCTGACCAGGGATCGAACCTGTGCCCCATGCAGTGGAAGTGTAGAGTCTTAACCATTTGACCATCAGGGAAGTCCCTAATTTTTTTTTATGAGTAATGGGTCTCACTTGAGATCGAAAAGTGAGAAAATCACTGTGGTTATCCCCAACTTTGTTGATAGGTCTGTTTCTTCCTATGACCTCATAAGGAGCTATTGTTTTAGAATTCCAAGAACCAAATAAGTTCCCAGTTAGGACTAGTTTATGAGTCCTTCTGGCTCAGTAAGCTGCTTTTCAGTGACCTGAGCGACTCTGACGAAAGTTAGCTTGTTTTCTCCTTGGCATTTTGGTCTATTTTAGTTGTTGGGGCTTATTTTTTTCCCCCTATATTATTTTTTCCTCACTTCTTTTCTTTATTCTTTAATTTTACTTTTTTTTGGCGGTACGCGGGCCTCTCACTGTTGTGGCTTCTCCCGTTGCAGAGCGCAGGCTCCGGACGCGCAGGCCCAGCGGCCATGGCTCACGGGCCCAGCCGCTCCGCGGCATGTGGGATCTCCCCGGACCGGGGCACGAACCCGTGATCCCTGCATCAGCAGGCGGACTCTCAACCACTGCGCCACCAGGGAAGCCCTAATTTTACTTTTATTATTTTTCTTTCCCTCAATTTTTTTCTTTTTAAATTTAGCTTGTTAGTATTTGCTTTTGTTTCTTTTTAGTTTTGTCTGGCATTGTGTTTTGATTCAGTCATAAAGACCAGTTCATGGGGTGAACTTTGAACTGGTTTTCTTTTGATTTGGACCAAGCTTCTCACCAGCTCTTCCCAGATGTAAGCCGACGTTAGGACGCCTCGACTCCAAGCACAGCAGTGAGTCCAGCGTGCTGCGGGGCCTCTGAGCCGTCTCTGTTGAGGAGAGACCCAGATTCACATGGTGTCCTCTAGACCCTTGAGACGGCTGGCAAGGAAGACTGGGCTACGGTGAAGTTGGCCGGCACATCCTGGCTGGGAAAGCGAGAGCCGTGAAGATCGTTGATGAGACTCAGCGGAACTCCTCCAGCCTCCGGAGACTGTCCCGCAAAGCAGGAATCATGAAGGTTTGGATCATCTCAACACAGTGAAGTATTTGAAGTGATGGAGGCTGAGGAAACTCTCGGCCTTTGCGGAGAGGAGGACGCTAGTGGAGCAGACGTGTTTGAGTACCTCGTGGCTCATGGCAGTAGGAAAGCAAAGCAGCTGAGAGCAGAGTCCACCAGGAGGGTATTGTCCACAGAGATTTAAAGGCAGAAAACCTGCTCTTGGACGTAAACATCACACTTTGGCTTCAGCAACAAATGCACCTTTTACAACAAGCTGGACACCTTCTGGGGTGGTCCCCCTCATGCTGCCTGGAACTCTTCCAGGGAAGAAGCACAGGAAGTCATTCTGTCAACACTGGCCGATGGATTCCTGCCTCTTGATGGACAGAACTTCAAGGACTGCCAGAGGGGTACTAGGACAGAATATATTATGTTCTCTTCTGCATATTTATGGAATGAAAATCTGTTTAAGAAATCTCTGATTCTCAGTAAGAAGTAAGAGCAAATCATGAAGGATCCGTGGATTACTGTGGGTCATGGATATGAGGAACTAAAGCTCTACATGGAGCCGCTCTCTGACTACCAGAAACCCCCAGCTGACTGAATTCATGGCGTCCATGGTTACACGTGGAGACAGAGATCCAGGACTCACTGACAGGCCGGAAAGACAAGGTAATGTTCCAGTATCTGCTCCTGGGTTATAAGAGATCTGAGCCAGAGGGCTACCGGGTCACCCTGAAGCCTCAGCCTTCAGCGGATCTAACCGCAGCGCTCCTTCCCCGCCCCCAGGAACGGCACAGGGTCCCCGCCAGCTGCAAGCAGCACATTCCCACCTCTAACTGCTGCTCTGAGAACACTCCGCCGGGGAGGAACGCAGATGTGGCGGAGGATCAGGACGCAGGGCGGAGGCCACAGCACAGCCAGCGAGCGGCAGGGGAAGAAGACCGCCTCTGCCGCCCACCCCCAGCGCCCTCTCCACCGGCACAAATCAGAGCAAGAATCCCCCGCGCTGGGAGAGCGCCAGCCTCGGCCAGGCCTCCGTGCGCAACGGCCAAGGCAGCCTCACCGTGCGGGTCCGGGGCCCCCTTGGCTTCGGCTTCGGCCACAGTCTAACCCAGCCCCGCCTGCACCAGGAATCCAAGTGCAGCCCACGGGGGCCTCCGGGCCCCGCCCCGCGGAGAGTACCTGTGTGGAACCCAAGCCCAGCACAGCCCCCACCTGTCCCCGAGTCCACCCGTCTACCTGCAGGGTCAGTAGGGAGTGGAGCCCCGGCTCTGTCCAAAGGGAACTTCGCCCACAGGGGCAGCCCGACAGGTGCCAGACCCAGACATTCTGCCCTGAGGTGAGACCCCAGCCTCCGCCAGCGGCAAAAGCCATGATCGGCTCCACTGGGAGCTTCTTCAGGAAGTTCAAGTCCAAATCGACAGGAAGAAATCGAGGTTTGCCGGAGGAACCTGAATGAAGCTGAAAGCCAAGACAGAGGGATGACACTCCTCACTCACGTGGTGAGCAGCCGAGGCAGAGATGAAACGTGAGCCGCGCTCACTACACTTGAGATGGACGATGGAGACCACGAGCTCCGTGGAGCGGGAGGAGAGGATGCGGGGGCAGGAGCGGGATGCGGGGGCAGGAGCGGGATGCGGGGGCAGGAGAGGATGCGGGGGCAGGAGAGGATGCGGGGGCAGGAGAGGATGCGGAGGCAGGAGACGATGCAGGGACAGGAGAGGATGCGGGGGCAAGAGAGGATGCGGGGGCAGGAGAGGATGCGGAGGCAGGAGACGATGCGGGGGCGGGCGGCGCTCCAAGCGAGCAGCTGCAGGTGCGGCCAAAGCAGGAACCGCAGCTGTGCGAGCAGCCGGGACTCGCGAGCAGGGAGGGCGGCCTTCCGACCCGGGGAATCGAAACGCGGACCCCCGTCTCCACGGCTTCCAGAAGCATCGCCTCCGGAACCAACGCCCGGGGACCAGAGGAGGGCTGCCCCGAGCTGAGGCCGCGCTCGTCCACCTGGTCCAACTCGCAACCAGGCAGGGCGTCTCCTCGGAACCCTGCTCCCACCTCGGCCTCCTCCTCTTCTCTTCCGCCCAGTGGGGAGGCGCGATGCCCTGTAAGATAAACACAGGCGACTCCAGTGAGAACACACAGCTGTTTACTCAGAGTCGACGGAGTGGCCACCATCACTTGCGTCTGGCGGGGACCCCAGACAGGCAGGGCGGTAGGAAGCTCCCAGGTGGAAAGGGAAGGCTCAGGGCGAGTTGATGGAAGCTGCTGGCCAGCGGCCCCCTCTCCTCCCCGCTCCACTGGGACACCGAGCCTGGATCTCTGGAGCTCCCCGGGAGGGGCTCGGGCCCCTAGCAGGGCCCACTTCTACTCTGCCCGCTCCGCCCCACATTCCCCTCCAAGCAAACCACCAGCGCAGCCTGCCCCGACCTCAGCCCCTGGGCTGCAGAGGTGTGTGGGGTGGGGGCTCTGGTCTCCTTCCACCGTGCGCCCTGAGCCCTCCCTCCTTCCCCAGAGCTGGCGTTTCTCCACAGGGCGCTGGGCAAGGGGTGGCTGTCCTCCTTGCCAGCTCTGTGCCATCACTCCCCCACGCACTCTGGGGCTGGGAGTGTGGAGGGGCTGCAGGGACATTAGGTTCCCCCTGGGGCCCCTGGGTCGTTGGTCTCCCTGGTGACAGGGACACAGCATTCTCCGTTCTAGGAGAGCCTTTGTCTGAAAGCACCACTACGCCACCACCCACCATCCTCTTCCCCATCGCTTCCCTGGATTGCACTGATCTGGGCCACATCTAGTTCCTCTGCAGTGAGCTCCTCCCACCGGACCCTGCTGCCTCAGCTTTCTGTCTCCCAGCCATCCCTTCCTGACAATGTCGCCTGTCCATGGGCTGGGGGACAGATTGGGCAGAGTGGCTCCCTGCCTGCTAACCCCGCAGCTGGTGTGGAGACGGATGGTTATGGGCGCTGGCTGGTGATGGCGCTGCATCCCCCACTTAGACCAAGGGCTCCCCTTCCCCTCCACTCCCTATTCCTGCCCTGTGGAACAGGCTGGATGCTCTGAGGGGTCCAAGAAAACATGGCTTTGCTCCCAAATGGGGTGGGGGCCAGGGGGACCCCAGCAAGTGGCCCCTCCCCTCCCAGCATCCCCTCCTGCACTTAGTTTCTCCTGGGATCAAATGCATAGTAATGAGAATTACTCATTACTAGTAGGGGAAAAACTTTAGTCCTCTATAAAAGACTTTTAATCTGAGAGAAATGGGGAGACACTGGGGAGTTGTCACAGAGAGTTGTCACAGGGGAGTTGACATTGGCTGATGCTATGTTTTCTCAGGATCCCTGTGTTTGATAAAGCGTTTAGGGGGACAAGGGCAGAAGCAGACGGATGCCAGGAAACAGTGCCACATTCCAGATGAGTGGTGATGGTAGACTGGACCGGGTCATGGATGCAAAGGTGGGAAGAGGAGTGTGTCCCCGTGGCTGGCAGCTTGCACCTGCTGAATTAGCAATCAGCTGGCCTGATTTCTGACGGCCTCCAGCAGGGCTCTCTCTGCCTCCCAGACCCAGTGTGGCTTCCCATCCTCTTCTCCTGATCTCTTCTCCAAGACCCCCTCTTCCAGCTAATTCTCAGAAGATTCAAGCGGCATAGGCCAGGGGAGTGCTATAAGATGTAAGTAGAGAGTAAAGGAGTAAAGGAGAGATGACACAGAGAAAGACAAGGTTATCAGTTCATGGGTCTCAGTCGCAAGCAATGGAAACCAACTCAGGTTGAGTCTGACAAGAAAGGAATTTATAATGTTGGGTAGATCACGAAATTGCCAATATGGATGGAGAGCCAGGTTCTATGAAACACAGGACCAATGCCCACTACTACATGGCACAACTAGTCAAGTGTGGACATCCCTACCACCACCAGCAAGCAAAAGAGTCTACATCTTGCACCACCAACCCCTCTAGCACTGCACCCTGCATACCATTTGCTGCCACTGCTGCCCTAGGAACTCCATCCATGTGGAGGCTCCCAGTCCCTACCCCTTTGAGTCACTGGTTCCTACTTCCAAGTCACTGTAAGTCACTGGACCATGCCCTAGCTGCAAGGGAGTCTAGGAAAGCAAGAGTTTGGCATTTTCATCTCCCATTGAGTGAGGCAACCTCTGCATCCCACTATGGCTAATAAGGGTGGGAAAAGACCAAACATCCAAGGGATTGCAGATGCAATACACAAGTGTCCATAAGAGAAAGTATATCAGTTGGGGACCAGTGAATGAACTATGATTATAAAATTACCAGACCGATTTCACTCTGTGGCTCTAATCTGCACTACCTGAAGGAAAACCCAAGAGAAAAATTATTCTCCTGAGGGAACCACCTGAAATGAAACACTTGTTTGGATATTTGTTTAAATATTATTGTCAACAGCCTGATAACATTTTTATGAAACAATGTTTCTGACAGATAGATAAATAGATAGACAGACACACATTACACTCAAATCCGGACAATATCATTTGACACGCCCTCTGATCCAGCTGTAACTAGAGCTGAATAAACCCTTGGAACTCCCAGGTATTCAAACAAATAAATCACCTTTTCAACCAGTTAGTTTGAGATGAGTTTCTGTCACTTGCACTTAAGAGAATCTGAAATATTTGAATAAAATTGGCACTTAACATTTGTTGATGCTATTTGTTTGTACTACAGACATAAATGGACTTATATGAGAGTGCTTTTAATTCATATCAGAAGGAAATGGAAAATAAAAACAGAAATGATTGTTTTATTTATTTTTAAATAAATAAAAATTTATTTTTATTCAGATTTATTTTTATAACCCTTCATCTGTGAGAACTGATAAATTTTATTTTCTTTACAATTTTTTCTTAGTTTTTAATGTTTAGTTTTTCTTAATATTTGTAAGTGGGACAAAAGCACGTTTAACAAAAAGCTGAGGTCCTACTGTATTTTGAAAAATTTATACATTGCAGGCAAGGCAGGTTCTACTTGTTCCTGGAAAGGAACAAATATTGACCTAGATTTAAGGCCAATTTGTGAAAGAATAGATGTTAAAACTTAAGCTATTTATAAAATATGAGAGGAAAGGAACAAAGAAGATTATATTTGTGATTAAATATAGTAATAGTATAAAATTAGGGTCAATTAAACATTTGAGTCTAGTACTGATGCCCCCTTATCCTCAATACACACACACACACATACACACACGCACACACACACACACACACACACAGCAGTTACTCTGCTCTAAGGGTTCTAGGACACTAGGTTAAACTTAAATAGTACATAAAATGTGTATAAGAATTTTATGAGATAGTTCCCACTAATCATCAAAAAATGAACAAGGGCATTTACCTCCCCACCCCTCCTATAACTTCTAAAATGATAGTAAAGGGAATAATTTACAAGGTCAAACCACAAGGATAAGCAGAAGTGGCAGGAAGACAATGGCAATAAAAGTTTGGAAGCAAGAATGCATGTGTACAAGTAGTAACTTTTCTGCAAACATGAGGAAGCCAAACCCTAACCAGTAGCAACAGAGTGTGAGCAAGCTCTTCCCTGCTGCGGCCCCTCAGAAGCTCTGGACCAGAGGCGTCAGGGACCCTGTGGAGGATCAGGTGGGTAAAAACTCGGGGAAGTCAATGCAAGTCTGAACACAGTGGCTGGAAGCCCATATCCACTCCACTGGTTGAAGACTGGAGGTTTACTCCCTGGAGATGCTCATTCAACAAAGCTCTGGACTCTAGGGCCCAGCCTATCCTGTAAGCAGTAAGGCTGTGCTGAAAACCCGGGAACAAGTGAGAATCTACACACCAAACAGTGAGCCTCTTGTCCACTAGGCTCCCCGAATATTGGGGGTTAATTTAGCGTGCAGCTTTCAGGCTACCTTTACTCTCTTCTGTTTATATTTATATGTTTTGAATTCTTTACAATAACATGTATCATTTATATATGTAAACAAAATTCAGGAGGTAAATTACTTCCAACTTAGACATACCAGGCGCCAAAGAATGTGTTGCTTTGCTCCAACAAAGAAATGACATCTTGAAGAGCAGCTAAGTTGGAGTGACCATCCAAGTAAGTTGATAATTCACTGTTATTCACCAAGATCCACCTGCCCTTTGCATAGACATAATCGAGCAATCCTTTAAAGAGAAAGAAATTGGGGTTAAGACTGCACAACTGATAAGTGTCTGACCAGAATTCAAACCCATTTGTCGGGCTCCAAAGTCTAAGCGGACGTTCCACACCGTAAGACGTCAGAGGCTCTGGAATCACATCAAGTTGCCACCCACAAATCTGGACTTGCAGATCCATCACTAGGAATTAGTCTCACTTTTTGGTGAAGAATACATTTTTTAAAAAATCACCCTCTCCCAAACATTAAATAAATTGCAAGGTGGGTACCAAGGTAAGATCCAATCCTTCTCCCGCGGTAATTGAATGATCTCTGATGGAAGTTTAAATCATGACTGTCTTTCTAGATGGCCGTTTGGTAACGAATCAACATCCTTAACGGCCGCGATGGGCGCAAGCGGCGGGACTGCCGGGAGACCGAGTTGTCCGTCGCCCTCCAGTCTCACGCCTGTGTCCCCGCTTGGAGCCCCAGCTCCTGGGACTCGGGCCACCGAGTCCGCCAGAGCTCCGGGAGGCGCTGAAGCGCTAGGTGAGGCTTTGACAACGACAAGGTCACTTGCAAATTGCCTGCTGAGGGTGAAAAGAGCTTAAACTCTGTGGCCAAACTGCAGAACGTGAGGAGCTTGGAGGAAACGCGAACAGTTTCATCCCGTAGACTGTGCACCAAGGCGAAAAGCCACTGCGGGAGAGGATGTGGACCCGGCTAAGGCCCAAAATTCTGACAGTGATTCACGACATTTTATGACCCGTTCCTGGCTGTTCCTCCGCAGATAACAGCAGGTCACCTAAAGCAACCTCACACAAACAGGAACTGCGCGTCCCCTTCACGAACGAGTCCGCAGCGACGAGCGCCAGCCTTCCGGCTGTAGAGCCAAGACAAAGAAAATGATCAGGAATAAAGAGGGGCATTACATAATGATGGGTCGATTCCCCAAGAAGCGATAACAATCTTTAATGTGGATGAACCTAACAACAGAGAGTCAAAATTTGTGTGGCAAAGATGGATAGAATTGAAAGGAGAAATAAACCAGTCCTCTACATAGCTGGCGACTCCAACACCTCTCTATCAGAAATGGACAGATCCAGCAGGCAGAACATCAGCTAAGGATGTAGTTGAACTGAACTGCACCATCAGTCAATTGGATCTGTTGACGTCTATAGATTACTTCATCCAGCATTGCAGAGTATACATTTTTCTCAACCTCACATGGAACACTCACCAAGATAGACTACATTCTGGGGTGTAAAACGCACTTTAACAAATTCAAAACAGAAATAATACAGTGTACTCTCAGACCACAATGGAATTAAACTAGAAATCAAAAACAGAAAGATAGGGCTTCCCTGGTGGCGCAGTGGTTGAGAGTCCGCCTGCCGATGCAGGGGTCGCAGGTTCATGCCCCGGTCTGGGAAGATCCCACATGCCGCCGAGCGGCTGGGCCTGTGAGCCATGGCCGCTGAGCCTGCGCGTCCGGAGCCTGGGCTCCGCAACGGGAGAAGCCACAACAGTGAGAGGCCCGTGTACCGCAAAAAAACCCCCAAAAACAGAAAGATAGCTGCAAAACCCCCAAATAACAGAAGATTAAATAACATACTTCTAAATAACACACAAATCAAAAAACAAGTCTCAAGAGAAATTAAAAAAATTTTTGGAACTAAATTAAAATACAACTTGTAAAAATTTGTAGTATCCAACAAAAATGATGCTAAAGGAAAATATATATAGCATTGAATGCATGTATTAGAAAAGAAGGAAGATCTAATATCTGTAAGCCTCAACCTTAGTAAAGTAGAAAACAGCAAACTAAATCCAAAATAAATAGAAGAAAAGAAAAAATAAAAAATTAGAGCAGAAATCAATGAAATTGAATATAAGAAATCAATAGAGAAAATCAAAGAAACCAAAAACTGGTTCTCTGAAAGATCAGTAAAATCGATAAGCCTCCAGCCAAGCTAACCAAGAAAGAGAGGACACAAATTGCTAATATCAGACATGAAAAAGAGGCCAGCACTACTGATCCCACAGACATTAAAACAATAATAGAGGAATATTATGAACAACTCCATGTGCACAAATTCTGTTGATCTTTTTAAAGAAACAAATTTAGGTTTTGTTGATTTTCTCTATTCTTTTTTCTATTCTTTATTTCATTTATCGTTTCTCTAATCTTTATTATTTCCTTTCTTCTGTGACATTTGGGTTTAGTTTTCTCCTCTTTTTCCAGTTATTTAATGTAAACAATTAGGTGATTGATTTGAGAAATTTCTTCTTCATTAATATATGTATTTACAGCTATAAATTTCCCTCCTAGCACTGCTTTGGCTGTATCTCATAATTTTTAGTACGTTGTATTTTTTTTTAAACATCTTTATTGGAGTATAATTGCTTTACAATGGTGTATTAGTTTCTGCTGTATAACAAAACGAATCAGCTATACATATAGTATGTTGTATTTTTATTTTCATTTTCCTCATGCTATTCTCATTTCCCTTGTGATTTCTTCCTTGACCCATTGGTTCTTTAAGTGTATGTTGTTTAATTTCCACATATTTGTTAATTTTCTATTTTTTTCCTTCTGTTATTGATTTCTAGTTTTATTCCATTGAAATAAGAAAGGTACTTTGTATGATACCAATCTTTTAAAATGTATTAAGTTTTGGTTGTGGATTAACATATAGTCTATCCTAGAGAATATTCTATTTGTGCTTGAGAAGAATGTATTCTGCTGTTGTTCAGTGAAGTGTTCTGTATGTGTGTTTTAGGTCTACCTGGTTTATAGTGTTGTCAAAGACCTCTGTTTCCTTATTGAGCTTCTGTCTGGCTGTTCTATCCATTATTGGAAGTGAGGTATTGAAATAGTCAACTATTATTGTAGAATTGTCCACTTTTCCCTTCATTTCTGTCAATTTTTACTCCATATAACTCGGGGCTATGTTATTAGATAGGTATCCATTTATAATTCTTATATATTCTTGATGAACTGAAACTTTTATCAATATATAATATCCTTTTTTGTCTCATAATCTTTTTTGACAATCTATTTTGTCTGATAATAATATAACAACCCCAGCTCTCTTTTGGTTACTATTTTCATGGAATATCTTTTCCATCCTTTTACTTTTAATCTGTTTGTGTCTTTGTATCCAAAATAAGTCTCCTTTAGACAACATGTGGTTGTATTATACATATACAAAATATATATATTATCTGCATGAGGAAAACTACAAAATTCTGATGAAAGAAATCAATAAAATCTAAATAAATGGAGAGATATTCCATATTCATGGACAGGAAGACTCATGTTAAGATATCAGTTCTTCCTAACGCGATCTATAGATTCAACACAATCCTAATCAAAATCCTACCAAGTTGCTTTTAGAATACCAACAAACTGATTCTAAAGTTTATATCAAAGGCAAAAGACCCAGAATAGCCAAAACAATATTGAAGAACAAAGTTGGAGGACTGACATTACCGACTTCAAGACTTACTATAAAGCTACAGTAATGAAGATGGTGTGTATTAAACAAGAGACAAATAGATCAATGCAACAGAATAGAGAGCCCAGAAATAGACCCTTACAAATATAGCCAACCAATACTTGACAAAAAGGCAAAGGCAATTCAATGGAGAAAGGATAGTCTTTTCAACAAATGGTGCTGGAACAACTGGACATCCACATGCAAAAAAAAAAGAATCTAGACACAGACCTTATACTTTTCACAAAAATTAACTGAAAATGGATCTTATACCTAACAGTAAAATACAGAACTGTACTCCTAGATGATAATATAGGAGAAAACTGAGGTGACCTTGGGTTTGGCAATAGTTTTTATTTTTATTTATTTATTTATTTTTGGCTGCACCATGTGGGATGTGGGATCTTAGTTCCTTGACCAGGGATTGAACCCACGTCACCTTGGAACCCACTCCACATTGGAAGCACAGAGTCTTAACCTAGACCACCAGGGAATTCCCTTGGCAATAGTTTTTTTTTTTTGCGGTACGCGGGCCTCTCACTGTTGTGGCCTCTCCCGTCGCGGAGCACAGGCTCTGGACGTGCAGGCTCAGCGGCCATGGCTCACGGGCCCAGCCGCTCCGCGGCATGTGAGATCTTCCCGGACCAGGGCACGAACCTGTGTCCCCTGCATCGGCAGGCAGACTCTCAACCACTGCGCCACCAGGGAAGCCCTTTGGCAATAGTTTTTAGATACAACACCAAAAACACAATCCATGAAAGAAAAAATTGATAAGTTGGACTTAATTAAAATGAAAAATTTCTGCTCTGTGAAAGACAACTTTAAGAGAATAAAATGACAAGCCACAGACTGGGAGAAAATATTTGCAAAATACGTTTCTAGTAAAGGATTTGTAACCAAAATATACAAAGAACCTTTAAAACTTAATAATAAGAAAACAACCCCATTAAAAAGTGAACCAAACATTTGAACAGACACCTTACTAAAGATGGCAAATAGCAGATGAAAAGATACTATTTCAATATCAAATGTCATTAGGGAATTGCAAATTAAACAATGAGATACCACTATGTAGCTACTAGGATGGCTAAAATCCCAAACACTGACAATGCCAAATACTGGCCTGGATGTGGAGCCACAGGAACTCTCATTTATTGCTGGTGGGAATGCAAAATAGTAGAGCCATTTTGGAAGATCGTTTGGTAGTTTCTTACAAAGGTATACATAGTTTCACCATACAACCCAGCAGTCATGCTCCTTGGTATTTACCCAAATGAGTTGAAAACTATGTCCACTCAAAAACCTGCACACAGATGTTTATAGCAGTCTTATTCACAATTCTCCAAATGTAGACACAATCAAGATGTCCTTCAATAGGTGAATGGATAAACTGTGATACATCCATACAGTGGAGTATTATTCAGCAATAAAAAGAAATGAGCTATCAAAAGAAAGAACTTGGAAGAAACTTAAATGCATATTGTTAAATAAAAGAAGCCATTCTGAAAAGGCTACATACTGTATTATTCCAACTACGAAATTCTGGAAAAGGCAAAACTATAGAGACAGTAAAATGGTTGGCGGAAGTTCTCAGAGGAGGGATAGATGACTAGGTGGAGTACAGGGGATTTTTAGGGCAGAGAAACTATTCTGTCTGTACTGTAATAATGGTTGACATGACATTATGTATTCGTCAAACCCTTTGTACATAGACTGTACAACACAAAGAGTGAACCCTAATGTAAACTATAGACTTTAGTTAACAATAGTATATCAGTATTGATTTGTCAATTGTAACAAATGTACCACACTAAAGTAAGACGTTAATAAGGGAAATTGTGTTGGGGTGGTAAAATGGGGGAGAATGGAGTATTTTGGAATCTGTACATTCTGCTCAATTTTTTTTTTTTTTTTTTTTTTGCGGTACATGGGCCTCTCACTGCTGTGGCCTCTCCCGTTGCGGAGCACAGGCTCCGGACGCGCAGGCTCGGCAGCCACGGCTCACGGGCCCAGCCCCTCCGCGGCATGTGGGGTCTTCCCGGACCGGGGCACGAACCCATGTCCCCTGCATCGGCAGGCGGACTCTCAATCACTGCGCCACCAGGGAAGCCTCTGCTCAATTTTTCTATAAACCTAAAACTGTTCCCCCCCAAATAAAATCTATTAAGTTTTTAGGGGACTTCCCTGGTGGCACAGTGGTTGGGAATCCGCCTGCCAATGCAAGGAACATGGGTTCGAGCCCTGGCCCGGGAAGATCCCACATGACGCGGAGCAACTAAGCCCGTGCGCCATAACTACTGAGCTTGCGCCCTAGAGCCTGCGAGCCACAACTACTGAGCCCACGTGCCACAACTACTGAAGCCTGAGCACCCAGAGCACCTAGAGCCCGTGCTCTGCAACAAGAGAAGCCACCGCAATGAGAAGCCCGCACACTGTAACTAAGAGTAGCCCCCGCTCACCACAACTAGAGAAAGCCTGTGCGCAGCAACAGAGACCCAGTGCAGCCAAAAATAAATAAATAAAATAAAATAATTTATTTATTTATTTATTTATTTTTATTTTTTTGCGGTATGCGGGCCTCTCACTGTTGTGGCCTCTCCCGTTGCGGAGCACAGGCTCCGGACGCGCAGGCTCAGTGGCCATGGCTCACGGGCCCAGCTGCTCTGCGGCATGTGGGATCTTCCCGGACCGGGACACGAACCTGTGTCCCCTGCATCAACAGGCGGACTCTCAACCACTGCACCACCAAGGAAGCCCAATAAATTTATTTTTTAAAAATTCAACTGACTTTTTAAAAATTAATAGATTTTTAATAATTAATTAATTTTTGGTTGCGCTGGGTCTCTGCTGCCGCACTCGGGCTTTCTCTAGTTGCGTGGAGCAGGGGTTACTTTTCCTGACTTTAGTCAGGAAAGCGACCTGGTCAGATTAGGTGAGGGGTAACGCTGTCTCAAGGCAGTGTGGAAAGGAATGGGGGTAGAGTGAAGACAAAGAGGGAAATATACAAAGCCTGGCCTCAGGGAGTCATGCCCGGTCCACATCGAAGATGGAGACAGTCTCAGCTAGGGTAATGAGGAAGGGAAAGAGGAGATGGGCTTGAGAAATATTTAGGAATATTTAGGAGGTCAAATAGGCAAGATGTGGCGGTTGGTTGTATGTAAATGGTAAGAAAGGGAAAGGAGAGGATGACGCCCTGGTGACCAGGTGGGTAATATTCTGCCTGATTAGACAGCAGTCCCCCTGTTGACTCTCAGATACCCTCTGGTGTCCATTCCTTTGTCATCACAGACTGAAATATGTACTCATTTGTGTGCTCATTTGCTTAGTAGCAGTCTGCCCCTCCAGACTGAAAACGCAGTGGGGTAGAATCATGTCTGGTTTTGCTCATCCTTGTACCACCAGCACTAGCAAAGTGAGTGGCACGTAGTCAGCACTGAATAAAAGCTGTACAAAAAATACACAGAATGGGAAACGGAATGTACAGGAAGAAAAGACACTTCAATGAGTTCCTTTTTGGACATGGTGAGTTTGAAATGAATGTGCAAAAATCCAGGTGGCAGTTGGAAAGGAGCCTGAAAACTCAGGGAGAGGTTAGGTTTGGAGATAAAGACCTGAGTGTTACCAGAGGGTAATAAAAGCCTGAAAGTGAGAACAGCATGAGGAGAAGACCTGATGAAGTTCAACAATTAAAGGGATTTCCTTCCTCCTACTTCTTAGTCAATTACCTTTGCTTTCCAGAAGTACACCGTCACTGTCCCCTGGGCAGCTCACAGAGCCGACTTGTGACAGCTCCAGGGGGCACAGTTCTATGTTGTGCTCCAGGGAGGACCCACCCAAACCTTTAGGACCTTTCCAAGGAGACCTCATATGCCTATAATATCTTCCCCCTATTTCGCCAACTCAATTCTCCCAAGTTCTTTAAACAACCCCTGATTTCCGAGAAATCCTATTCCATGAAATTCTCCTGCACTAGACCATAGAACAGCAATTATCCTGAATATCCTAGCCATCAAATAGCAAATTGCCCACTCTGCTTAATCAAAATGTAGAAATCTTACTCTTTCCCAGTTCATTTTCCAATTAGATACCTTTGTTTGTCATCTGTCCACCCTAAAGACCAAATTAGGCCTGCGTTGATACAAATACCTGTTTTTTATTACCATCTGGTTTATTATTTCTATTCTGTTGACTGTGTGTTCAGTCACAGCAGGGGTCTGTGTACTTTAACTTGGTGCCGACCCTGAAGAAATCACAGGCTATATCAGGTAGGGTGACAGGACTTCCTGGCTTTTCTAGTACCATTGTGTTGAAAATGTTCTCCCTAACCAAGTGGTATGTGGAACTATGGATTTTGGCTCAGATAATGTTCATCAGGGAAGGACCCAGGCTCCTCCGGCCTGTCCTCTCTGACAACCTTAATTATACTGGCGTTTATCCTCACATTTGTCATCTCATGGACAGTGATGGTTATTCCACCTCCAAGTTTTCTGTCCCCAGGAATATGGGGCAGGAGGAGGGGGGAACAAGGGAGAAAAGGCATTTTTTTTGTACTAAGTCTTATCATTTCATTCTGGAAGGGAAGCCTCCCTAGTGTTTTTTCCCTACATCTCATTGACCATCTGCAGCTAAAAGGGGACAGAGATTAAGATCGTAGCTTTTATAGCTTCTATGAGCTTCTATGATAGAGCTTAGCAAGAGATGGGAGAAACTGAGAGTTGAGAATTGCCAATCAAGTATTTCAGATCTAGAAATAAACATAAAGGGGAATTCCCTGGCAGTCTAGTGGTTAGGACGCTTTTTTTGCTGAGGGCGAGGGTCTGATTCCTGGTAAGGCAACTAAGATCCCACAAGCCTCACGGCCAAAAATTTAAAAATTTTAAAAAAAGAAATAAACGTAAGGTTCATTATTATGTCTGTATATTTCCTAAAATACTGTGAGCATATCTTAAGCTAATCTACTCATGTTGATGTTGATTTCTATTTGCATAATTCTTAGAGTAATTTTATTTCAAAATTTTACACTCTATAATATATCAACAACGCTACCCATCCCTTTTTTTTTTTTTCCCCCCCGGTACGCGGGCCTCTCACTGCCGTGGCCTCTCCCGTTGCGGAGCCCAGGCTCCGGACGCGCAGGCTCAGCGGCCATGGCTCCCGGGCCCAGCCGCTCCGCGGCATGTGGGATCTTCCCGGACCGGGGCACGAACCCGTGTCTCCTGCATCGGCAGGCGGACTCTCAACCACTGCGCCACCAGGGAAATCCCCCATCCTTTTTTATTTTCAGTTTTGATGTCAGTTTATATGGTCTATTTTACCAAAGTGAGCTAGAAAAGGAATTGAAAATATTTCTAGATGCTAGTTCTGGGTGAATAAGATATATTTTTCTCCACATGTTGTTCCTTAAGTTAGACCTGGAACTTTTGCCAGTGGTGGCAAGAACAGTACCAAAGATAATTTTACCTATCTTCCCACATTTGTGCTGCTTGGCACATTACATAAATTGGAGTTGACGCAGCTGTGACGTCGGAGAATGGGTTTTATGTGGGGCCTTTTTCATGGAGAAGTGCTTTGTCTCCCTCTGGTGGACAAACTCATCTTTGCAACGTCAGCGGTAATTCTCACTTTAGGATCACCGGGGTGCCACAATCCCAATATGTGCTAAGCAAACACACAGACACACAGACACACAGACACACACACACACAGACAAACACACACACACACAATTAGACTGGTCCCTGGGCAAAACTGTCAAATAATTTCAACCCAATTTTGATACCCTATGTATTTACCAAAAAGTTTCTCACATATTTTCTCATTTAATCCTCTCAAGAACTTGTTAAAACGAGTTTTCCCTCTTCTCATGAGTACAAACACTCACCTAAGAACACAGAGCCCTTGCATATCTTAGGTGCACATTCAGACCCTGCTTTTCCCTTCATCTTTGTGTTCATTAAATCTTACAGTGCCAGGGCTTCCCTGGTGGCGCAGTGGTTGAGAGTCCGCCTACCGATGCAAGGGACACGGGATCGTGCCCCGGTTCGGGAAGATCCCACATGCCGCGGAGCGGCTGGGCCCGTGAGCCATGGCTGCTGAGCCTGCGCGTCCGGAGCCTGTGCTCCGCAATGGGAGAGGCCACAACAGTGAGAGGCCCGCGTACCGGAAAAAAAAAAAAAGAGTGAAAAGGCAAGCCAGAGAGTGAGAAATAGTATTTGCAATGCATATAACTGACAAAAGAGCTCAGATCCAGAATACTTACAACTCTTATGACTCACTAAGAAAAAGACTGGCAACAAGATAAAAAAAAAGGGGGGGGGGGCATGAGACTTCACAAAAGGGAATATTCAAATAGTCAATAAATATATGAAAAGGCTCTCATCTTCATTAGTATACAAAGAAATACAAATTACAACTACAAAGTATTCACCTACCACACCCATTAGAATGGTCAAAATTGAAAAGACTAACAATGGGGAGCAAGTGCAACTCTCATACCCTGCTGGTGAGGGTGTAAGTGGGTACAACCACTTTGGAAAATTGTTTGATGGCATCTCCTAAAGTTGAACATACATGGTCATCTATGACATAGCAATTTCACTCTTAGGTACACCCACAGAAATGCATGTAAGTGTGTACCCAAAGACATGTTTAAGAATGTTTATAGCATTATTTATAAATAACTAAAAACTGGAAACCTAAATGTCCTTTAATAGTATAATGGATAAATTGTGATATATTCATACAATGGAATTCTATAGAATAAAAGTGGAAAAAACTATAGCTACACACACAATAAATGGGTAATCTAACATGAAATTTTGTACAAAGTCAGGCACAGGCAATGCATATTTTTAAAATTTCATTTGTATTAAGTTCAAAGCAGGTAAAACTAATCTATGCTGTAAGATGTCAAGAGAGTGGCTACCTTTAGGTAAGAGGGAGAGGTAGAAAGTATAAAGGCGAAAGGATAATGATACAATTCTTCCCCTGAGTTGTCAGTACACAGATGTTTTCACTTTGGGATAATTCACTGAGCTGTAAACCATTTTGTGCACTTGAGTAAAAGAAATTTCTAAAGCAAAACAGAATATTCAAAAATAGTTTTGTAAAACTAACTAAAAGTCTTCCTTGTGTTTTTCACCATAAGTGAGGAGAGTTTTAATTGATGGGATGTTATCAACAGTGTTCCTCAAACTTTACTGTACATATGACTCATCTGAGAATCTTGTTAAAAGGCAGCTTTGATCCAGTATTCTGGTGTGGGGCTCACAATTCTTGCATTTCTAGTGTTAACTTAAAGAAAAATGCACAACATGAGAATTGTGAGTTTGAGTTTGATTTGGGGTCTTACTGAGGACTCCCGCCTGGGAGACAGCCACTCAGTAGCTCTGAAGAACTGCTCGGAAGAGGTGGGTGAGGAGCCAGGATACACATGACTTTGTTTTGGCTGGGAAATACGTGTAGTCAGGCATGCATCTTGTTAAAGATCACTGCTAATCACAAAGAACAGACGTCTCAAGTTAATGATTTTAGGTTTTTCTGTGTGTGGGAAGATGCAAGAATCTGGGGTCATTGAAATTCTTCCTGAGACTTCCGTAGTGGTGCAGTGCCTAAGAATCCGCCTGCCAATGCAGGGGATACAGGTTCAAGCCCTGGTCCGGGAAGATCCCACATGCTGCGGAGCAATTAAGCCCGTGCACCACAACTACTGAGCCTGCGCTCTAAAGCTCGTGAGCCACAACTACTGAGCCTGTGTGCCACAACTACTGAAGCCCGCACGTCCTGGAGCCTGCGTGCTGCAACAAGAGAAGCCACCGCAATGAGAAGCCCACGCACCCCAATGAAGAGTAGCCCCCGCTCGCTGCAACTAGAGAAAGCCCGTGCGCAGCAACGAAGACCCAACGCAGCCAAAGAGAAAAAAAATAAAAATAAAAGACATTCTTCCTGAGATATGCACCTAATTATCTAGGGGCCAAAGCACAGAATGCCTCATCCTGTTTTTTCATCCTGAATTCCCCTTAGGGTGCACTGTTGGTGGGTGACTGTGGTGGGGTGTGATTTAACCCACTTGTATAACTGGGTGATGAGTGACGCTGTTTATTCTTTTTTGTTCACAGTCTCTCCCCTTTTGGTCATAAATTCGATTAAGGTTTGAGAGGCATTTTATGACAAATTTGTCCCATGGTGCTAGGAAGTCTCATCCCTAGGTTTAGTGAGGATTTAATTGAGAGCCCATTCAAGAGCTGTATCTAGATTCGGTCCTGTTAATAACCTAAAAATTCTCTGGATCATCTGTCTTACTAGTCTATTATGATCCAGGAAATGTTTCTCCCTTGTTGCTTCTTTCTATATACATTAAACTTAATTTTATACAGAGCTATATATGTGATCAATTGCCTCAAGATGTTTAGCTGTCATCAACTTCGTCAGAGAGCTGGTTACACAGCAGGTGATGCAAGAAACAACAATCATAAAATAACAGGCTATCACTAGTAACATTACTAAGATTATAGTACAGCAGCAAGAGTCACAAAGCATAAACAGTTTAAAAACTACAAAGGGAGATCAATAGAACAATGATTGGTGTAACTAGTTGCAAACTGGATCATAAAAAAACACCAAGTCCAGAGGGGAGCCAGACAAAGAAGCCAACTTCTGGATGGATCAGGTAGAGAGAAATAGATGTTAACTAACTATAACTTAAGAAGGCTTATCATCACTTATTTGACAATGCTTCCCATGTAATTTAACCAAATAAGTATAATTAGTTTAATACCTCTCTTTGAGATGTTTCAGGGGCCCTCTGAAACATCCCAAAGTTAGCTAGAGGTCAAAAGAACTCTATTTAGAATCTGATTTGGGGAAGTTTGTCAAAAATATCAAAAGTTTTAAAAACAGTTGATCAATCAGGATCGTAGTGTAGATCACTGTGAAACAGTACTTATTCATTTAACCAAAGTGATAACAGAAGATTTCAAAGGCAAATATAGAAAGTTACAACAGATTACTTAAGAGGTAAAGAAACCGTTATCAAAAGCAGATATTCCAAAAAAACGTTGTCCTCTTAACAGAAAGAATAAAATTCTAGTTTTGTACAACCTTACTTTTAAGATTCATTTATTTAATTTGTTCTAATCCTAGCCAGGCCTAACCATACACAAAACTCTTTTCTCAGGGTTCCTTTTCCATAACCTTTCTATAACTTCCTTTTTTTAATCTTTAACCTTAGCCTCCATTAGGACCCCATCCGCAAGTCTTGGTCTTATAAGGAGTTCCAGAAACTTTTCCTTTTTATCCGCCAGCTGTTTTATCCATTCCTGTATAAAAGGCTTTGGGGTCCCCAGTGAGGGGTCCAGCCAAGGAACCCAGGCCCTTTTGTCAATGTTTAACTTGATTAATTGGCCTAACTGTTGCTCTAAGCAATTGCTGATCGGGTCTCTCAGTGTAAATTTTCCCTTCCAGCCCCTTTTTTCCAAACTGGGGTAAATAGAGCAAACTTGTTTGGGGCCCTTTAATATTGGGTGGACCCACAGAGGGTCCCTTTGGCTCATCCAACCTTAAGTAGTGTTGTTTCAAAGCCTTTGTTTCAATCCCATGAATATCCAGGCCACAGGACTTGCCCCTTAATAACCCTTTCTATTCCCTTGTTAATCTAATTAACATTAATTAACCTAATGTTTTATTAGCATCTGTAAGACCCAGTGAGGGAAGCTGATTTCACAAATTCAAATAGGCTTCCCGAACAGATGTTTTTTTTTTTTTTTTAAACTAAGGGAGTTCTTAAGGTTAGTCATTACATTTCTTTGTGTCCACCTTTTAATTTGGTCTTTCCATAGCTACCAATAAAATAGCTGTTTACGAGGAGAGCTCTCTAAAAATTTAAGTTTAGAAGTTTTTCCAATTTAAAGGATCCATCATTTGGCCATTGATGAGTAGGATCTGAATAGGGATTCAAATGAGTAAGACACAAGAGGTGTCCCCATAGGATCGTGCAAAGGATGCAGCCCTCACAAGATCCAGAAAGTTTATTTGCAAAAATAGTCTAAGAAAGGAAGGGCCTTTATTGTACAGGTGGATCCAGTGAAAGTTGACATGATGAAGGCCCCTTATGGATTGGGAACCCTTATGACAAACTCTCCTGAGAGCTGACAGGGCCAAAGGGACTGCTCGGAATCCCAGTCTCTTCACCTGGCTTCCAAATGTACACTGTACGAGTACCTTCCAGATGGCGGAGGCCAGAAAGAGTTTTCTCACTGATCAACAAACCAAGCCCTCAAGACACAGAACAAGATGCCTAAGAAGATCAGGTACCTTTACATCTCAAAGGCACAGGGAGATAATGCAAGTTCCTCCTAGAAGTGTGTCTGGGTTTCTCCCTTCAGCAGACTAAAACCACCATGGGTGCTCAAGCACTGGATGGCCAGTTCTAATGTGTACAACCCCAGATGAGCATATCTTTAATTAATGAATGGGTTACTCTACGGGACCGCTGCATGGTATGAGGACTTGCCTCCACCACTCCTGTAAATTTCTCAGTTGCCTGAGAAAGCTGTAACCAGCTGGGAGGAGCATTTTGTCTCTTATTTTGGAGCTAAAAGCTCTCATATGGTGTCTTCATTTTTATTCCAACAAACTCTGTTAAAGTAGCCCATTCAAGGAAAGACACCAGGTTAGCCCTTACCTAATCACCCAGTCCAAACCTTCCCAGTGTCTTTCAGCTAGACAATTTTCTCAGCGCATTTCAACTGAGCAACCTTCCCAGTGTCTTTCAACTGAGAATTCAGGTACCTCTTCTTGAACTGCCTTAAGTTCAAGGAAAACCTACTCCTCATAACAAGTTTACCAACCACTGAATAAAACTCAGAATCGTCAACCAAGACGGGAGATCCAAGACCAAGAGAGACTTACCCAGTCACTGAGGAGGTCGATAAGCCTTCTCTAAAAAGGTTTCCTTATGTCCTTTGATCCCATCTGCTGACCTCAGTCTCCAGGCAATCACCCATCTTCCTTCTCACTGTAGTTTTGCTCTCCTGTTGGCTTAAATTTGCATTTCCCCGTGACTCATGTTATCTTTTCATGTACATATTGACCATTACTTACATCTCCTTTGGTGAAGCATCTATTAAACTCTTTTCCAACGTTTTTGTCTTATGAGTTTCTTGTATATTCTTATATGTAAGTCCTTTGTCTGATTTATGTATTGTAAATATTTCCTCCCAGTCAGCAGCTTGCCATTTTCTTTTCTTAATGGTGTCTTTTAAAGAGAAGACAGTTTTAAACTTGAAAAACTTCAATATGTCCATTTTTTCTTTGATGGTTAGTGACTTTTGCATCCTAAGAAATTTTTGCCTAACGAACTTCGAAGAGATTTTCTCCTATGTTTCCCTGTAGAACTTTTACAGTTCTAGTTTTTATGTTTAAATCTGTAGGCTTTTCTGAGTTAATTCTGTATATACTGTGAGATAAGGGTTAAGGTTCTTTTTTTTTTCCCATAAGGATATCCAGTTTTTCTTGAACCATTCATAGAAAAGACTACTTTTCCCCCATCAAATTACCATGACACTTTAGTCAAAAATTAATTGAAAGTAAGGTGGGGCTCTATTTCTGGACTCTGCTCCCTTCCATTGATCCATATGTCAATCCTTAGGCCAATACTCACTAGCTTGATTATAGTTTCATATAAGCCCTGCTATCAGGAAGGATAAATTTGTTCTTCTTCAGAATTATTTTAGCTATTCAAGATTCTTTGCATGTTCATGTAAAATTTTAAATCAGCTTGTCTGATTTTAATGTCTGTCCAAAAAGCCTGCAGGAATTCTGACAAGCATTGCTTTAGAATCTATAGCTCAGTGGGGAAAAACAGATATCTTAAAAGCACTGTCCTACAATCCATGAATATGGATTTTGTCTGTTTATTTTGGTCTTTAAAAACTTTCCTTCAGTAACGTTTTGAAGTTTTCAGTGTACGGGTTTTTCACATTTAAAAATATTTTGCCCCTAAATACTTTTTTGGTGCTATTATAAATTATTTGAATTTTGTGGACAGTATAATCTGTTGACATAAAATTGATTTGTTATTTCCTGCAATCTTGTTAAATCAATTTAGTACCATTTTTGTAGTCCTTAGAGTTTTTTTGGTATGTGCTCATGCCATCTGTGAACACTTTTTACTTCATTCTTCCCAATCTTTATTGTACTGACGAGGACCTCATATACAAGTTTGAAAAAAGTTGTGAGAACATACATCCTCATCTTGGTGCACCTCTTAGGGTCAAAGTGTTCAATATTTTATCCTTATTTATGATGTGACCAGTAGGTATTTTTTAAATTCCCTTTATTAGGTTGAGGAAGTTCCCTTCCATTCCTTGTTTGCTGAGAGCTGTTAGTATGGATTTTGTAAAATGCTCTTACTCTACCTATTGAAACGACTATGTGGTTTTTCATCCTTAATTCTGTCACTATGGTAAACAATACTAATTGATTTTCAAATATTATACCAACCTTGCATTCCTCCTACTCTGTCTTCATGTAAAGTTGGTATAATATATGAAAATCAACTGTATAAAAAATTCCTGTTTATACATCGTTGGATTCAAATTGCCAACATTTTGTTAAAGACTTTCAGGACTTTTAAAAGGGTAATTGATTTAGAGCTTTCTTTACTTGAAATACCTTTGTCTGAGTTTGGTATAAGGGTAATCCTAACCTCATAAAAGGGTTCCCTCCTGCTTTCTAAAATGTAAGATTGGTATAATTTCATCCTTAAATGTCTGATAGAATTCACCAATGAAGCCATCTGGGTTTGGGATTTTCTTTGTGGAAAGGGCATTAATTCAATTTCTTAAGACAGATTAAGGGAATATTCATATTTTCTATTTCCCTTCATGTCTGTTTTGGTAATTTGTGTCTTTCAGGAAATGTACCTCTTTCATCTAAGTTGTCAAAATTACTTGTCTATAATGTCTAAACAAAAACAAAGGGGACATAGGCCAGACCTACCTTTGGGTGAGACCCAATTCCTGACTACACATCGACAATGTTATTAGGAGATACGTGATGAAGTATTTAGGGGTGAGGAGTCACGACATCTACGGAGAGAGAGGGAGGGAGGGAGCAATGCACAGGAAACATTAAACTGGTGAATACAGGGTGAAGGCTATATGGGCATTCACTGTACTATTTCTACAACTTCTGTAGATTTAAAACTTTTCCAAAAAGAAGTTAAATGATATATTCATATTCTACAACCCAGTGATTTAAAGAAATAATCAGAAAACCACACACATACTCTGTCTGCACAAGGAGTTTTATCATGGATCAGAGTTTGAAAACACCCTAAATATCCCACTCTTAAGAGGGACTGGATAAACAAACTACAGTATGATACCAAAAACTCAATAATGACAACAACAGCAAATACCACAAACTTCCCAAGAGTACCCACGTGGAAAATTCTCAATATAGACTATGGAAAAAGTTGTAACACTGAATATATGACCCCATTCTACTTGCACAGGAAAAAGACTGCAAAATAACAATGCAAAAAATGTGGTTGTCCTGGAGGGGTGGGGTTACAGATGAACTTGACTCTTCTTCACACTCTCATTCAGAATCACTTGAAGGATTCCAGATCATCTCATCACTCCAGGGGTGACAGCAAGGAGAGCTTGCATTGATTTAAGGGCCTAGCAGGCCAGGAGGCATGGGTCTGGATTGACTCCAAGAGGGAGGGAGATCCCAGTGGTGATAACTGGCCACAAGGGAGTCCAGCAGAGGGGAAACAACAGAGGACTGGAGGAGAGGGACACAGACTCTGAGACTTGGTCTCACTCCCTCCAAAATAGGCAAAGGTTGGGAGACTAAGGTGGTATCAGTGAAAAAAGTTAAGTTTCATACACATGCAAAAACAACTGCCCTTCTACTTTGTTCCACAAGTACCTTTGTAGACTTGGTACCCATTATTACAGGAAATCCACATGGAACAATGAGAACTAGAGTTTAAAGATCTGAGTGGAGGTTTGAATCCGTGCTTCCTGCACGGTCTGGGGCAAACTGTTTAGCCTTTCTGAGCCTATTTTCACTTCCGAAAACCTGGGATGATGATGATTTTAATCATCGTCCTCCCATGTCAAAAGATTGGGTGAGAAAAGTAGCAATTCAGTACTACCAAGACGCTTTGCCACAAGAAACCATGGAGTGGTCAATGTTCAGGTTGATAAGGACAGTGAATGAACTTCATCGGATGGGCAGCACAGAATACTAGGGATCTAGAAGCCTACTGGTCAGAGGCCCTTCCAGGGAGGGCTTAGGAGGGCAGGAACCATCCTTATAAAGGGAGATGAGTATGTGAGAATCCTTGGTTTTCACCACGAACATGCTGCGACTAAGAGAAGGGGACCAGATGATTCCCCTCACACACCATGAGAGAGGTGGAAACTGCACCAAGCCCTAAAACCTGGGGTGGCTCCAGGCCTCCGGATGGGGCAGCTGCATCCTCCCTGAGCACAAAGCTGACCACGTGCCCTGCACTACTGTCCTAGGTTGGAAACTGAAGAACCACCAGATTCCCTCTTGAAATGCTTGGTTGAACCAGCTGGTAACCACACGAGTAGAAAGATTATTTTGACAGGGAGTAAGAAGCCAGGGATCGGACAAGGTATCTGCCTAACCTGCCGCTGGAGACATGCGAGGAAGATGAGGAGAGAAATATTTTTTCTGCCTTCTGAATTCTCCTCCCTGAAACTCACAGGACAAATCTTTCTGGGTTTGGGGTCAGCAAGGAGTTCAGCCTCTCACACTGAGATTCCTGTTTTACAAAAGTGATCTACTCTTAAGACTGTGAAATTGACCCATTTATTTGATTAAATCACTGTTACCCAGATTCACTTAAAAAAAAAAAATCCACTGCTTTCTACATTGGGAACAATGAAAGCAAGAAACATCGTCAAATCGGGATGTTGAGAGATAGGTTGAGGATTGGCCACTGAAACTAAAAATAATACAAATGCAAACTCCAGAGGTGAAATTCAGGCAATTTATTGTAAACAGGATTACCCTAGCACTCTACCACGTACTGGCTGTGTCACATGCTCTCTCTTCCACATCAAGCAGTGAAAAAGAAGACTTTTCAAAAAGTCACGGGTAACTAACACCTTAGTGTGTTTCGCAAATCTCATTTACTAAGCGCTGAGTAAAGAGCAGTAGCCAGGTAGTCTGTTATTGCTCAGGGACTGCAGCTTGGACCCATGCAGCTGAATCCATAAGGATGCCTGAATGATCCAACAGTAGCTCTCGATCCAAAGTGGAAACCAGACAATGCTAGAGTACGCTCAAGAGCAACCACAGTTCCTGTAAGACGACATGAGATGCCGTTCAGATTTCTTCACGTGACTTTCTCATAAAAGTGACACCGTTCAATTTCACCCTCTCCCTTTTTTTTTTAAAGAGCAAAAAGTTACCCAGTAGCACATAATTTTCCACAGAAAAGATATAAGTGGATTATTTACTTTTCCAGTGGTGGATTTATGCACTCAGGACTAGTTTTTGATCCCTCTCGTATATATCTGCAGTTTGATGAAAAGCTGCATAGTCTACAAATGCATAAAACCAGAAGGAAGTGACGATGACTCACGTACCTTCTGATGGACAAGGACAGGCTTCATACAAGGAAGCTCTTGAAGGCAGGGATAAAAAGATGGTTACAGCACCACATATGTCTGACAGTAGAAATGGAGCCCCGCTTTCGAAAGCAGCCTCCACAGCTGGGATTATCATTCTTGCCCCAAATTCAGATTATTCAGAAAAACAGCAAATGTGAAAACTTAAGATGTGAAAAGACATGGCTCTACAGAAAGAAGTCCTGGCAAATCAAGTCATATGGAGGTGAAATGTCATTTGAAAATGCCATTCTTTACTTTGCCTGAGTTAGTGAACTACAGGGCCACTTACTGTTACTAGTGCCTGTATGTCTCCAATTTCTCTTTAAGTTTTAATATTTCAAAACAGCTGTTAAATCTACAGTAACAATTTCATCCAAAATTGTATCTCATGAAAGAAAATATTTTTTAAAAGTTCACTCCAGTCATCATCTGTGTGTTTGTATGTTTGAATTTATATATTCAAAAAGTAACTTTACACTTAAGGCAGTATTAGACTGGTAGCAAAACAGGATTCCAAGTCTCTATGGAGAGCATGCTATTGAAGAATCCAAGGCTTTCCTTTTTATACCTCCAAAAAGGTGTCTGTGCACGTGTTGCCTTTTATATTCATAATGGGGCAAATATTTTGGTTCGTATACTGACTGCAATTTCGTGGTAGTAAAAAGTTACAGGTGTTTAGAATAGATGATGTTGGAAACGCATGTCACACACTCAGTGGGATCTGAAGTTTACCCTGTTTGTTTCTGTTAAATAAATACAGCAACGTGTTGATGGGAAAAAGTGACGCTGATGGAACACTGCAAACCAACTATGAACAAGAATGTCAATATAATTCAATCAGAAAAAAACAAATCACAGTAATCCTGAGAAATTCAGTTTGGGACAAAATTGATGTAAGGTAAGTCTGTATTTCTAGCACTGTAAATAAGTAGGGTGTTCTAGAATTTTCCAGCATTTTACTAGTTTGAATAAAAAACATGTTCAAATTCTATAAAAAGATTAAAACCATGCCTTATATAATCAGCAATTTCACTAGTAAAAGAAAATGACATTGCTTTGTTCATTATCTGCCAAATGTAATGTTCTCCATTATTTACATGAAACCATTAAGTAGAAAGCGAAGTTGAGGATCCATTTTTAAAAAGGTTATTATCTTTCTACATGTTTTGAAGTCTTTTCTGTCAACCTAGGAGGCTTTTAGAAAAAAGCTAACATATTTTTCTTCTGACAAGTGACTATTTTACAGAATAAGGAAGTTTCTATAGGAATATCATCCAACATTTTAAGTACTGTTATATAAGGGACATTTCTCTTAGTAATGAAAAGAAAACTTTTAAAATATTAAGAGGCATGTATTTTAAAAATATTCTACATCTATAAGATTTTGTAATTTAATTACTTTGGATTTTTAATATTTCTACATAATGACATTTGACAACTTTTTTTTTTTTTTCTGTTTTTCTAATAGTGAACCAGAAAATATTAAAGTGGCCAAGATTGCTTTCCTAGCCCTTGGAAGACTCAGGAATGCATCCACTTGCACTTTCCCGCCCATGAGGAATCTTCAGAGTTTTGCAGCCATGAAGTTAATATGTGGTTTCACAAGGGGAAACAGTGGCAAACCACGCTTGAACTCAGTCATGTTCTGAATCACTTCAGGCTGCAAAGAAAAAAAGTTTTCTCTTAGTGTATTTAGCCTAAAAAGCAGACCGAACAGGACATAAACTTTATTTTTACATAAACACACTAGTTTCTACACTATATATTACATATTATATCTACTGACCTCTCTTCCTGGATCAGTAAGGTCAGAGGGTCTATGCAAACTTATGGTGAATGTCCCCAGTGGGACTCTGGGCCAGAGGGGAGAATCTTGGCTCTCCTCTGGGCACTCGAGGGCAGGCCCACTGAGGGCTCAGGACCGCCGCTTTGGCAGAGTGGTAGAGGCCAGTGTGCCCATCCGGCAAGAGCCTAATTACACTGCCAGCTTCCTCTTCTTGCAAGTAAATGCCAACCTTTCCAGATGATTAAAATGCACAAGCACCATGGAAAAGGCTGGGATAAATGTGGCTGGAGATGACTCATTGCAGAGTAACACAACTGTTCAAGCTAGAGGACAAGGCGGATAAGGGCAAAGGCTGAGTCTCTGCAGCTGAAAAAGGAAAGAATGGCAACCTGGTCTCTAAGGGAGACCTAAAGTAGATGCCCGAATACCTCGTAAACTGAAATCTCCAGGTCTTATGTGTCCTGGTGAACAAGCTCCTTCTAAGTAGGAAGTCCTCTAACAGGGCAAGCTAACATGATATTTATATTTCTTACTTGTGGCAAGGCTGGTGCTTGTGACAAATTTATATCATTTTGACATGGGAACTCTCCAACCACAGGACCTATAAAAAACAAAAGGTTTAATGCTTTGCACTTATTGATACTTGAACACAAGAGCAAACAAACAAACAAACACAAACCAGACTCAGCTCACTAAAATTCTGCACCAGGTCCCGTTCATGTACCTTTCAGATCCTTTTAGGGTGTGTGCTCCCAAGGCCTTGTTCGCTTGTCCTGCCTCCTATCCAGAGTGTCCCTAATGATGGTTCATGATGTTACTGTGCTTAAATAGCCTTGGCCACAGCTGCTTTAGTGCCCAGCTCTGACCTCACTGGACCCTGAGGCTCTGGCCACCCGGAAGGACCCAGTAAAACCACCTGGAAGGCCGGGGGAGTAAATGGTCATGGGGCAAACCGTCACAGACAGGAGATGGGAAGGACAGATAAACTGCTCACCCTTCCCCCGCCACATGCAGTTGTCCCATGCAGCTTCTTTGGAGATGCCCTACCAGCACCTGGCCTTGTTTTCTTATGGAGCTGTGGCCAGCTCGGCACTGTGTCCTCTGCTGTTGGCTCTCTCCTTCACTGCCTCATTTCTTTTTTCCCCTTATTTTTGCTTTGACAGAGCAGACCCTGTCTCCAGTTAGTTCCCCTTCTGTGCCCCTTTACTTCCTGGTGGTCTAGAAGGGCTGTGACTATGGCATGGTACAGCTATCGCGTGCCTAAAAACACACTTTTGAAAAAGCCAATACTCAATACTTACAAGAATCCATTTCTCTGGCAAGAACATGGACGGATACCTTATGTCTTCTCGGGGCATCTACCGCCAACATTTCCTGGTTGGAAAGAATAGCAAGGTCACCCTTTTGCCCCACTAAGGAACTTAAAATGAGGTGCTCTCTTACGACCATGAAGAATCAGCTCTCACGCAGTCAGAAACAGTAAAGACGCCTCCCTTTCTTTCCCCTTACCTATAGTATTTCATTTGAACTCCACAAAAATTAGGAGGTAGGCAAGAATTATTCTTAACCCCATCTTACAATGAGAAAAGTGAGTCCAAGGAGATTAAGTGCTCAAGCCCCTACAGCTAGTAGGTACCTGGGCTGGGATTAAAACCCTAGCCTAGTTCTCATTGGGGTTTGATGCAGGGCTGCACCTACTGGTCTGCAGTGTCTGCAGAGACAATGGCCTGAGCTTAGTTAAGGGATGACCACGATGCTTGCCCCCTAAGAAAAGAAGAAAACTAACATCTCTTGAGTATCATCTTGTATCAGCCTCTCTCCTATGTTAGCTCACTTGATTCTCTGTAAGCTAAACATCATGATGATTCTTGTTTTAGAGACTCTGACTCTAGAACAAAAAGTCACACAGGTGGAGTCACACAGCTTGGAAGGGATGGTGCCAGAAGTGAGGTTTGCTTGTTCTCTCCATTCCACCACGTTGCTTTGAGGGACTCCCCTTAGTTACTACCAAGAAAGCCAGGAGTGGTATGTTGGCAGAAGGATCCTGTGGCGAAGTGTCTCCTCACCTTTCCCTTGATGCTGGACCTGTATTTGTCTTTTGCAAAGGGAAAACACAAGTTGTGATGAAGCTTCCCCTGATGCCTCAGCCAGCAGCAATGTTTTGTAACCTCAGAGGAAGAGATCATCAGCAAAGCCATACTGACTCACGGTTATTTACGGAACAGTTATTGCAAGCCTGGCCCTGTGCAGCTGCAATGGAAGCCCTGCTGAGGTTGCACAGCAAGCTTGCCCACGGCTCTGCCAGCTGGCAGAACAGCCTCTTTCAGGAGCTCAGCCCAGGTCAGCCTCCAGTAACATGCAGTGCCTCATCTGAGAGCATCTTACTGGAGTAAAACGTTTGCTTCCAAAGATCTATTTTTGATCCCTTATCACCCAAACCTTCATCGCCCTCTTAACCTGTATCGGTTACAGCAGAATATCCTGTTCAATTTCCTGACCAACTTTGGATAATCCCCATTTTTCTAAAAACCAACCAATTGCAGAAATTTCTTAGAATTTCTCTATTCTAAGGAACACGAGAGTCCTAAGAGATACTTATAGGTATTCTGTGCAAAAAAAAGTGTCCATAGTGATAGCAGCTTAGGAAATATTTTGTTAATCAAAACTAAACAAATGCTGGGCTAAAGAAATTTTAACTATGGGGTTCTTAGAACTTTTAAAAAGCTAACATGCTCTGTGATTCACCAAGAATGAGAATAAAGAGTAGTCATTCCCAAACGTACATGGTCACGAAACCCTTTTTTCTAGGTACCCCCTATTAGTATCTCGTACCATGGAACATAGCTAGGGAAAGCCTGTTCTAGATTTAGCGTAAGCTTGGTAATAAACACTGTCATTTTTTTAAGACAAGAAAGTCAGTCTTATAACTGCTCTTTTCACAAATTCAATGATCAGGTACCACCTGTAACTTCAAATAAATAACAGAATTTGTGGAAGGAAAGAGAAATCTTCATTTCTTCTGGAAACATCACAGTAAGTCATATTAAGTCATCATTCTTTTTGAACACACATAACTAATAATGTCTTAAAATAAATGTCTTAGGAACCAAAGAGAGCTGAACATGAGCACCCTCTTTTGTAGGCAGTTGAGAACAAGTAACTAACCTCACAAAGTGTAACAGTCTTAAGTAGTAAATCAATACAACTAAAACCCACTTTATAACACCAAGGAGGAAAACATATTCCGATCTAAAACATTCTGATTAAAATATTTAAAAATCCTAAGATTGAGTATTACTAATAAAGAGATAACGATAGAGACTGTTTAATAAATGCTACTAAGTGCCAATCACTTTACATACCTCATTTCAATGAATACCCCATAATCTCTATTTTGTAAATAAGGAAGCTTAAGTAATTTGGCCAAGGTCACAGAGCTAGCTAGCTGGTGATAGGGCTGAGCCCAGAGTCTGTGCTCAGAGGCCATATGTGCTCCTGCTGCTGCCCCACAGATCACTGAGTGAGGCCAGCAGCTCTGAGCAGGGCTCTGGATGGCTGAACAGCCTGGCTGCGGACACGTGTCCTGGAGCCCTGCTCTCACACCCAACTCTGCCCCTCACGGTCCTACTGCAGCTCTCTCTCCACAGACACAAAGACTACCTGGGGTTATATTTCAGAACAGAATCTTATTTTATATATTGTTTTATTTTAAAAATATGTATGTGTTGGGAGTTCCCTGGTGGTCCAGTGGTTAGGACTCTGTGCTTCCACTGCAGGGATTATGGGTTCGATCCCTGGTCGGAGAGTTAAGATCCCACATGCTGCATGGTGTGGCCAAAAAATAAAAGAAAAAAAAAATTAAATTAAAAAAAAAAAGTATGCGTTTTTTGTTACATACATACACACACATTTTTTTTAATAGATTTTATTTTTTCAAGCAGTTTGGGTTCACAGCAAAATTGAGTGGAAGGTGCACAGGTTTTCTATATGCCCACTGCCCCTTCACAGGCCGAGCCTCCCCCTTGTCAAAATATATATATTTTTAAAAGACTATCACTGGGACTTCCCTGGTGGTGCAGTGGTTGGGAGTCCGCCTGCCAGTGCAGGGGACACAGGTTCGAGCCCTGATCTGGGAGGATCCCACATGCCGCGGAGTGGCTAGGCCTGTGAGCCGCAGCTGCTGAGCCTGCGCTCTAGAGCCCTCGCGCTACAACTACTTAAGCCCGCAACAGGGGAAGCAGCCACCACCATGAGAGGCCCGTGCACCGCGGCAAGGAGTAGCCCCCGCTTGCCGCAGCTGGGGAGGGCCCTCATGCAGCAGCGAAGACCCAACACAGCCAAAATTTAAAACTAAATAAATAATATTAAAAAAAAAAAAGACTATCACTGCAAAAAAGCACAATTCTTCTACACAATGCAAGGGAGCCATGAGGTAAAGAAAATGGTAAATTGCCCAGCCAGCCATGTCCATAGCCAAAATGGTTCAAATCCCATTGCTGAGAAAGGAACATTCAAAATACTGTCTTTTACTGTCAAATTTTGAACCTAAAATTGCTACTGTCTCTCTTTTCTTATTGCTAAGGTGTTACTGGCTATATGAATACTTGTTTGCACATACAGAGACCAGAAACCTTGTCGTCCTGCAGAGGATCTGGGGGGAAAGTAACTGGTAGACAGTGCTAAGTCACCCTTTTCTTCTATGAAACTATCAGCACCTCCACCTCAGGGCTATTTCCTTTTCCTCACTCTCCCACACAAGCACCAATAGTGGTGAATTAGATCTGATTAGCCTTCACTGTACAATTAATTTCACAAAATCATTCCAATGAGAACTGCAAGCACCACTCCTGTTATGGCAGTTACAACAGATCCCTGAGAAATGACCTTGAAAAGCAGATGACATCCCTCCCAGAGATGTTAGCATGAGGCAGGACCTGAGCTCCCAACGAAAAACCTGGTGTCTGATAAATCAGATATGAACCAGGAGAAGTGGCTAAGGATACTAGATAGGGTATAATTCTAAGGTACTATGGTAATTATGGAGTAGAATTTTGTTCCTTATCCTAAAAAACAGACATAAAAGTATTTTACACAAATTAGAGGTCCCAATACATTACAAAGAATATATATAGCGCTTTAGGTGCAACTCTATTGCAGCATAAATTTTTAATTTCTGCACTTAGCATGGTTACTACACATTATATGCCCACTTAAAATTTTTGCTACCCTTCTATGAATTCTGTTACAGGTGGGGAAAATTTGGATGGTGTAAACCTCTTCAAGCTGTACTGGGAAAACTTTAATGGTGGTGCCTCTCTTTTCTCTTGATGAACTGAACTTTCTCAGTGAGCTCAGGCGTTTAAAGCTCACAAATCTGGGACCTCCCTGGTGGCGCAGTGGTTAAGAATCCGCCTGCCAATGCCGGGGACACAGGTTCTAGCCCTGGCCTGGGAAGATACCACAGGCCGCAGAGCAGCTAAGTCCGTGCGCCACAACTACTGAGCCTGCACCCTAGAACCCACGAGCCACAACTACTGAGCCCGCGTGCCACAACTACTGGAGTCCGCGCTCTGCAACAAGAGAAGCCACTGCAATGTGAAGCCCACGCACTGCAGCGAACAGTAGCCCCCCGCTCACCACAACTAGAGAAAGCCTGCGTGCAGCAATGAAGACCCAACACAGCCAAAAATAAATAAATAAATATAATAATTAGTATAAAAAGTCATTCTACTTTAAAAAAAAACTCACAAATCTCTAGTTTGGGATTAGCAGATATAAGCTACTATATATAAAATAAGACAAACAATAAGATCCTACTGTATAGCACAGGGAACTATATCCAATATCTTATAATAACCTATAATAGAAAAGAATATGAAAAAGAATATATATATAAAATGGAATCACTTTGCTGTACACCTGAAACTAATACGACATTGTAAATCAACTATACTTCAATAAACACAATTAAAAAAAAACAACTCAGAAGATCTCTGAACACAGTTCAAAGGTGAGTAATCATTTCTTTTATTTATTTATTTATTTATCTTTTGCCGTATGCGGGCCTCTCACTGTTGTGGCCTCTCCCGTTGCAGAGCACAGGCTCCGGACGCGCAGGCTCAGTGGCCATGGCTCACGGGCCCAGCTGCTCCGCGGCATGTGGGATCTTCCCGGACTGGGGCACGAACCCGTGTCCCCTGCATCGGCAGGCGGACTCTCAACCACTGCGCCACCAGGGAAGCCCAGTAATCATTTATTTTTAAAAGGAGCCATAGTGGCAGCTAAATTAGTGAAGATGATTTACAGTTGCCAGAGACTGGAAAATAATCGGATTCCCAAGTTCTATTTGTTTTCTTTGCTCTTTCTTCCCACCAAAAGCTCAGCGATGTTCTTTGCGGGCTGGGGCGAGGAACAGAGAGAAGAAACAGAAGGGTAACCTAAACAGGTGGCTCTGGAAGCCAGGAAGGGCCATCACGGTCCTCGGTCCAGAGGGAGAGAAAAACAGTACTGAGTTCAATAGGGACTATTTCTTTTTCCTAACAGTAATATGTGTCAGAAATACTTAGGTCCACGGCTTCCCTGGTGGCGCAGTGGTTGACAGTCCGCCTGCCGATGCAGGGGACACGGGTTCGTGCCCCAGTCCAGGAGGATCCCACATGCCGCAGAGCGGCGAGGCCCGTGAGCCATGGCCGCTGAGCCTGCGCGTCCGGAGCCTGTGCTCCACGACGGGAGAGGCCACAACAGTGAGAGGCCCGCGTACCCCACATACACACACACAAAATACTTAGGTCCATAAAAATGTCTTCATAAATCCTGCCTGAATGGGTTCAAAGCAGCAACACACAACACAGTGCATACAATATTTTCTTATCAGTCAAAATCTAAACATGTAAATTGAACTTACCTTATAGAATTTGATAATATCTTCCTTGGTAAGTGTTTTTAAATAGGCAACTTCTGTATTATCTAAAAAAGTAATCAAACAAGAATTTACAATATTTTCATTTTAAGTATCCCAGAACACTACACTAAATGACAATATACTTCACTCCAACACTCTTAAGAATCCATCTTTTTGAGTGATCATCTGCTCCTGCAAGTAGTAAGGGAATAAATTTCAAGTAAAAAGTAAGAGGATATCCTGTCTCTCTAGTTATGAGCTGTTGGGTCTTGGGCTAGTCACTTCAAGTTTTCTGAGCCTCAGTTTCCTCATCTAGAAATTGTCGATAACAACTACTTAACTGACAATAACACAATACCAGGGCACAGGGCAAATGCTCAATAAGTGGGAGGTATTGGGTTGGCCAAGAAGTTCACACAGGTTTTTCCGAAACATCTTATGGAAAAACCTGAACGAACTTCTTGGCCAACCCAGTACTATTAACAGTGAATCCAACTGCTAGAAAAATTACAGGTAAGGAAACACAGGCCCAAAAAATGTTACTTGGCTGAGATCTTTGGCTTGTTGGTGTCACAGTGAGAACACAACCCAACTCTTTCTGACTTCTAGTGTAGCTGAGTGCACTCCATTGTTAATCTGTTCTAAGAAAGGCACAAGGAAGCTGATAAGCAGGACACTTTGGGGAGCACAGTCTCCCAAATCTAAAAGCACTGACAAATTTTGGGAGATCCCTAAAGGGAAACATTTGAACCCCTGCGCCTCCAGGGCAGCACCTGTCTCAAGAGAGTTCAATTTGCACATTTTCCATTTAGAGTTATGAGAAATACCTACATATCTGTGCTCAGAGCCTCAGGGGCGTACTGAATGAACACAAAAAGTGAAATCAGATTTATTATTAGTGCATTATTATGAGATACAGATAGATCCAGCTCTAGTTCAGAGAAGGGAAAAAAAAGCTAAAGTTTCTACTAGGAAATTGTTGTTACATTAAATAAAGATTCTTTAGAAGTGGTATGCCTCCACCCCCATCCCAAATCATACTGGAACATCACCTACAAAACAAATACCATTTTGTAGAATGGCATCAATGTCCTCAAATGTTTTACTTACATGCCATGAATGTTGGGGCCCTAATTTTGTCTTACCTCTGTCAAAATTGTATTGCTGGGAGATGATTTCCCCCCAGTATTTAGCACACTCTGCAGACAGTTTCTTTGGTTTGTCTAGTCGACGAATCGCTAATGCTTGGATGTGTTTTTGGAAGGCCTCTTCTGTCATGTCCTCTATGGACTTTTCCATGGTAATTAAGAAAGCTTCCACTCTGCTTTCTAGGTAGTGAGGTGGCTTTTCCGACTGGATGATGAACCGTAAGCCCTGTATGCCATTGGCTCGGCGTGGCCCACTGAAGACAATATAGCCTGAAACGCAAACACCAGCCAGTCAGGACCTTGGCATTTGAGACATGGGTCACTCTTAATCTTTCAAAAATTATCCTGTCAGAGCAAATAAAATCTACTTTAGGGCTTTATATTATTCACCTCTGAAGAAACGAGCAATTAAAATATCTTCAGTTCCTAAGGACAGGGCAGAAGAGCTCTCTGAAGAATAGTTAGAAATTTGGAGATAAAACCCTTGTTTATCTTTCAAACTCAATATTCCCAGGCTCCTCCCTGTCTGCTAGTTAATCCCCTTCAATCCATGTTAAAGTTATTCTTGGGCTTTCCCTGGTGGCACAGTGGTTGAGAGTCCGCCTGCCGATGCAGGGGACACGGGATCGTGCCCCGGTCCAGGAAGATCCCACATGCCGCGGAGCGGCTGGGCCTGTGAGCCATGGCCGCTGAGCCTGCGCGTCCGGAGCCTGTGCTCCACAGCGGGAGGGGCCGCAACAGTGAGAGGCCCGCGTACCGCAAAAAAAAAAAAAAAAAAAGTTATTCTCATCCCTATGAAATGCTGGACTCATTTTCATCCCTTAACCATTGTCCTAGCTCGGCTTCCTTTCATGTCCAAGTTCCTTATGTGAACTTGCCTCCACTATTGCATTTCTTGCTAGATAACCCATTCCTGGACCAACTCCATTCAGACTGCAAATCTTTAGACCAAGTAACTGAAGGTCATACTTCCATTGTCACCTTGTGAGCTCATACACTACCTACCGTCTACATCTTTCCTAAACAGCATTCGTGGCTTGCCTTCTCCAGCTGCTCTGCCCCAAACCACACCTCCCTTCCTTCAGCATAGCCTTTAGAGTTTGAACACTCTTAGTAGCATTTGCCACACTGTACTACAATTATTCCTTACAGGTCTGCATCCCTGACTAGATTGTGAGCTCCATGAAGGAAAAGACCATCCATAACTTATCCACTTTTGCTGTCCAGCATCTACCATTGTGGCTATTTAAAAAAAGATTGTTACTTGGGGACACTCACCCAAATCCTTTTTCATTGGTTATTCAACGTACTGGGGCTTGTTTCTTTCCTTAATTGATCACACCTGCCAAGATCTCCAAGGCTTTTAACAGTGCCTAGAACTCTGCCAAAACATTTCCTCAGCAGACACTTACTGAGTACCTTCTATGTGCCCCAGGCTTGGGAAACAAAGGTGAATAAAAGAAAATACCTGCCCTCTCAATGAACCCAAAATTCAGTAAATCTAAGCTTCTGTGGATGGCTTGCTTCCCACCTTGTCACCCATAACAGACTTCCCTTAGCATCCCACCCAAAATGACCTTTTTATAGACTTGTATGTAATGTAAACACAGTTCATCTCCTTAAGAACTGCTGTAATGTCCATAAGATGTTAACTGCTTATCTTCTAGAAGTGGATTCCCCACAAACAGGCTTTCACAGTCTTTCTGAGTACAGCACGCCTGAAGCATCATGCTAGGGGACTGTACATGTGGAGAATGCTCTCGAGGACAATGGCTGTTCCTCAAGGACTGAGGTATCCTGCCATCCCCTGCTCCCCCCTCACCCAGCTGTTCCTTGGTGCGCAGGGTGTTGAAGCATGGCTCGGAGATGATCTGACAGAAGAGCTCCAGAAACATGTTCTCCGAGGTGCTCTGCATGTCTGTTTGGTAGTATATCTCGATGCCACAGTTATTGTGAACTTCATTCCTCTGCTGATAGACAAACCATCCTCCTAGGAAGTTTCAAGAAGACAGCAACACGTTCAAAAATTTATTTAGGGTTTAATAAAGTTACTGTTTTGTTTGGCTGTTATGAAGTTGCTCAGTTCGGCTGGTGTCTTTTGGCAGTTCCAAACTATTACAATTAATTCATTAAGAATGTGAAACTCAACTTACCCAAGGGAATGCTAATACAGTGATCTGTACTTGGTAGGCCCTCTATAAATACTCACTGACTTTAAAGGGCAAAACACTTATAAAAAACCCATTTTATGACTAAGTATTGATGCTAAATGAGATCCATTGTTAATGAAATCTACAATGTAGTGTACGTACTAGATTAGAACTAGCTAATAGCTATAAGAACTTCAACAGAAATACGACCTATGTTTTAATAACCATACAAAACAATTTTTAAATGACTAGTTGTGCCAGTATCTACTTAGCATTCTATTTCTAATATTGTTTACCAACACCCACACTGAAGGTCAATTCACAAATTTACACAAATGTGCACAGTGCTTAGAGATGACTTAGCCTAACACCTTACTTTAGAGATGAGGAAACTAAGACCCTGAGAAGCGAGGTGACTTGTCCAAGGACACAAAGTTGGATGGTGGAGAGCTAAGACAAAAACGCAGATATGCTGATCAAGTATTCATCAAAGTTATAAACAGATGGCCATGCTTTATGATCTGACAACTATTCCATGAGCAGTAAATGTGACTAAGCAAATACACCGTGCTGAGTCACCGCCTGATGACCATGTGCTATGGTTTTTGAATGGCAGTTTGTTCGTTCATTCAATCATCTGTTCTTTCAGCTGTACCGAGCGGCTTGTGGGATATTAGCTTCCCAACCAGGAATCGAACCAGGGCCCTAGGCAGTGAAAGTGCAGAGTTCTAACCACTGGACCACCAGGGAATTCCCTTGAATGGCAGTTCCTGATTCTCCCTCTCTGCCATGCTGCGGTGACTGAGGAACAAACTAAGTGAAGTTTGAAAGTAACCATTATCAGGTCTGTAATGACTGGCCATGCAGAATAGCAGTGCTGTGCTCAAAGTGTCTCTGAGCATTCAACAGAGAGATCCTGAGGTAATGCTTTAGTAGCTACTCAAGTGAGCCAGACACAGACTCCAGCCTTAAGAAAGGTATAGCCTAACGGGGGAGATGGAGATGCACTTCAATCCCAATACAAGAGAAGAAGTGCTGAGTAGGTTAAACAAGGAAAGGTTCAGAAAACCTGTGCTGGGGGTTCAGAAGAGGAAGTGATTACTTTTAGAAAAAGTTCAAAGAAAAAAATCAATGCTTCTCATCCCTGGTCTAACATACTTCCCACCATACAGTTCTGAACAATATTGAAAATAATGCTTAATGAGTTCTATATCAAAGGAAACCACTGTTAATGTAAAAGTAACCCAACATTGCAAACTCCAATATATTATTATCAATTCTTTATATTAATTCCTTACCAAATATGCATGCAACGAATACATGGTGTTATCTGCACCTGTGAGTCTTCTGCCAAAGACTCCTATGCACTCCTAATTCTAATTTACATTTTTTATAAATAAATTTTATTTCATGCTTCACAGTCAACATTTCTTTAGTTTTGTGATTTTTCCCTAACTCCTCTATACTCAATTACCAGTCAATTCCAGTATCATTCTCTTCAAAATAATTGCCTACCTCCAATTTTACCTCTTTGGCACTCCTACAGATAATTTTCCCACAGAATTATCTACCTCTAGCTATAAATAGTAGAGGACCCCAGTAGATCTTTACCATAAAACTATATATTATCATCCAAGTGACTTCAACTCATCTGTAATCACACACAATATTATGTCAAAGTAGTCCATTACCAAAGATATAGCATTTCCACTTACTGTCAGGGAGCTGAACTTCTCTATACCGAACCAGCTGACTTGGAAGGAGAGGTTTTGTATGAGCATGTTCAATAAGGGTGTCTTCAACCATCTGCATAATTCCTAATGCAGCCTGTGGAAGAAGATAGGTCATAGCACATTACAAATCACAAAGGTATCTTGATTAGATAGTAGCCCATGCAATATGAAACAACATGCTTGTGAAACTAACCTAGTTTATCATAAAAGTGGATTTTTAAATCTTAAATACATTTGATCCTGTTCAAATGGATAAAAACTGAACTCATCAATTTGCAATAGAGTCAGTATGGTAGCAGTGAAGAGAAACAGAGACCCAGACAATCATGAGCACTGATCTCGATTCTGGGGAAAAGGCACTGCCAAAGTTGGGGAGGTATTGATGATGGAAAGGTGGTCCCACGTCAATGACCCACACCAGACAACTGGGGCTATAGCAAAGCAAAGGAGGTAAGCATGAGGCTTTATTCTGAATAAAACTGACCTGGGGAAGAATACTGTCTCAGCCACTTATTAGCACCTGACCTTGGCATATTGTTTTGGAGGCAATATAACAGAGTGGTAGAGAGTGTGGGCTTTTAAGACAGACTACCAAGGGAATCTGGAATGCTTTCCACGTGCTAAACACTTAGAATATACTATTTAATTTAATCCTTATAAGTAATTTTACCGATAAGGAAATTGAGCATAGAGAGATTAAGACGTTTTCAGAAGATTACATAACTTGTAAGCAGAGGAGTCAAGGTTTGAATCCAGGCTGATTCTACACCATGTGCTCTTATCCACTACACAGTCCTGCTGTCCTACAGAGTAGGGATAATTATTCCCATTTCCTTCAATGATTGCAAGAGGCAGGCAAAAACAGAGGAGACAGCTGTGAAAGTAGGTCCACAGTTAACCATGATCATTCTGCTCCCCCTATACCCTCCCCTACCCTCCTGCACAGGGCAGGGAAGCCTGAGTCAACACTAATGTGCTTATACAGCCACACTGTGGTGGTTAGTTCGTAATCTTAGACCAACTAGGGTAAAATTTTCTCTTGCAATGATGCACAAAAGATTATTGCTAAAACCTCAATCCCGCACCTGCTTTGTTATGTTTCCATGGAGAAGGGCTTCAATGTGCAGCCGCGACAGGAGCTGAGGTATGAAGGCCTTAAGGCGAGGAAGGGTAACATCTGTAAACAAGAGTAAGAAATAGTAAGCTCTACCTATAAGGTTTTTTAAAAAAAAACTCTGAGGTAATTTGAGATTTACAGAAGAGTTGCAAAAATATTACAGGGAGTTCCCATATACCCTTCATCCAGTTTTCTCTTACGTTAACATCTTCAACAACCATAGGATGATGATCAAAACTAAGAAGTTAACACTGGGACAATACTATTAACTAAAATACAGACTTTATTTGGATTTCAGGTTTTCCACTAATATCCCTTTTCTGTTCCAGGATCGAATCCACAATCCAACCTTGCATTTAGTTGTCATGTGTCCTTAGTTTCTTCCAATCTGTAACAGTTCCTTGGTCTTTCCTTGCCTTTCATGACCTTAAGATTTTTTTTTTTTTTCCAGTACGTGGACCTCTCACTGTTCTGGCCTCTCCCGTTGCGGAGCACAGGCTCCGGACGTGCAGGCTCAGCGGCCATGGCTCACGGGCCCAGCCGCTCCGCGGCATGTGGGATCCTCCCGGACTGGGGCACGAATCCGCGTCCCCTGCATCGGCAGGCGGACTCTCAACCACTGCGCCACCAGGGAAGCTCTGACCTTAAGAGTTTTAAGCAGTACTGCTCAGTTATTTTATAGAATGCCCTTTATTGGGGCTTGTCTAGTGTTTTCTCGTGCTTAAATTGAGCTTCTGTATCCTTAGAAAGAATACCCCCGAGGTAATATGTCTTTCTCAGGGCATCACGTCGGGGGCACATGATGCTGTTACGCTGTAATACTGGTGATGTAAACACTGACCACGTGGCTATAGTGCTGTCTGCCAGGGGACTGTTTTAATCTTTTGGTTATAATTAAGTAACTCATGTATGCTCTACAAGCAATTAGGAAAAGCCACCCCACCAATGCCTTCTTTTCCCATTATAATTTTTAAATATTTACTTTGGAGGAAATACTTTGAGACCACACAAATATTTTGTCCTTACTTAACTTTTATCCACTAATTTAGCATTCAATGGTGGATATTGCCTGTATCAATTATTATTATTATGGAATCCTAATAGTGAATTTTCTGTTCTTCTCATTACTTTTACATGTACTGATTTAATTCTTCAGTAAAGAAGAGTTGTCCCTTCTCCATTAGGACACCATACTAATAAATGCTACAATGGATGCTAAAATTAGTGAATAAAATTTAAAGAGAGACATAGGAAGGGAATTAACAAGTGCTTACTATGCATCAGGCATTTTATAGATGTTATCTTATAAACTATAAATTATGCGTTATTGTCCCCATTTTAAAGGTGAGAAAACTGAAGTTAAGAAAATTTAAGTTTCTTGTCCAAAGTCATCAAGCTAGTAAGTGGCAGAGCTGCATTTGAATCTAATTCCAAAATGCATACCCATCCCACTCCACTGCACTGCCCTAGAAGTCCCCTTCACTAGACCCCTCAGCTCTCTCTGCAAACTTCTATAACAATACTCAGTCTCTTTGCCTCTACAAAAAACAATCTGTTTTACATTTACGCTTTGCCACTAGACTGGAGCTCCTTGATCCAAGAAACCCCACCTAATTGATCATTTTTTAATCTCAAGCACCTGCAGTCTGGCGCCTGGTGCATAGCAGGCAGGCAGTAAATGCGGTTGGACCACACTGAATTCTGAGGTTCTTGCTACCCTGGCACCTGGAGAGCTGACAGACGTAGAGTCACGGGGGAGCCAGCCTCTCATATTGAGTTGTCTCCAGATTAAGCCATGTTGGCATTACCGGATTATTGATGAATATATATATCAAAACAGAATGATTATTAGAGCAGAAAATTTCAGCCGAAAAAGTGCTGACCTTCTCTTTATAAAACACATTTTAGGAAGGCATCACACGCCTATGTGAAACTTTAGAACTAATTCTGCTTACAATTCATATATCATCTGACCCAGAATCTAACAAAGGGGGTGGGAATCCCCAAATCTCTGCTTTTGGATCATGCTGAATGCAGGTTCGGTCTCTTGAAAATGTATTTAAAATCAATTATGTGGTATTTTTTAAAAAAGGTAAAATTCCTGCTTGTTACAACCGGATGTGACTCATAATCATTTTACAAAGAAAAGTGTATTAACTGTCCAGATTAAAAACGTATCTGTTCTAGTTAATGAATTTTATAATCTATATGCCTACTCAACCAATAAAATAATGACCTTCAATACTTTGCTCTTGATTTGTCACTAAAGTCATCAAAGGCGCAGTGATACATAATAAGAAAGGACTTGTCATAAAAGATCATTAAAGGACTTCCCTGGTGGCGCAGTGGTTGAGAGTCCGCCTGCCGATGCAGGGGACACGGGTTTGTGCCCCGGTCCGGGAGGATCCCACATGCCGTGGAGCGGCGGAGCCCATGAGCCATGGCTGCTGGGCCTGCGCGTTCGGAGCCTATGCTCCGCAACGGGAGAGGCCGCAACGGTGAGAGGCCCGCGTACCGCAAAAAAACAAAAACAAAAACAACAAAAATGCCTAAGCATTCTTTCTGTGTGATAAGACTTTCAAGCTCAGCCCTTTTTTCCTTTTTTGAAAACTTCAATATTAACAAGGTAAGTGCTTGGGTCAAAACACTGTCATCTGCAGAAATCTGTTAACAGTAATAACTGACTATTGTGGGTCCAGGCTGAAAACAGCAAATGTGGTTATAAACTGCCTGAATACAAAAGCCACTTCAAAGGCCACCACTGCTTTTCTAAAAACAGAAACAAAACAAAAACAAAAAAACCCAAAAAACAGTATGCACAGCTGGCTTTAATGGAACTACAAGTCATTAGAAAGCATAAATACTAGGTAATAGGATAAAACCAAAATGATTTTAGAAAAGAATGAAGAAAGCATTAGGCTATAAGTAGAAAGAGTCTCACCATCCAGGGCTTCTTTCAATTCATCTTTAGTCCAGGCCACTTCAGTCATCAGCAAGCGGAGGTAGTACATGGCGTGCTGGTGAGGCTGTTCAGCTCGGAAATTGTTAAGAGATCGCATATACTAGTGAAGGGAGACGTGGGTTTGTTAATTTTATCGATCTTTTTAAAATCATTTCAAAAGGTCAGCTATAATCAAACTTCATTTTGCATAAATGATGTGTTAAATGGGATGCAGAGATATCTGCTTCATCTTCCTTTTCGAAGTTATGTAATTTAGAATGGGACTTACTCCTCTCTCCCTTTGATACATACTTAAACTAAAGAGCATGCTTTTTCTTTCTTTTTTCTTGAAGTCTTATTTTTTTAAAGTAATTTTTTTGTTTTTTGTGCCCATAATTAAGAAATGTAAAGTTAAAGTTAAGAAATGTAAAAGGTAAAATTCTGAGAACAGAACTTCAATTAAATTCAATTAAAATATATGTTCCTTATAACACCAGAAATAGTATCAGGAGTGAGGTGTGTACACTGAGTCTTAAAAATGATTGCGGACCTCCCTGGTGGCGCAGTGGTTAAGAATCCGCCTGCTAATGCAGGGGACACAGGTTCGAGCCCTGGTCCGGGAAGATCCCACATGCTGTGGAGCAACTACGCCTGTGCACCACAACTACTGAGCCTGCGCTCTAGAGCCCGTGAGCCACAACTACTGAGCCCGTGTGCCACAACTACTGAAGCCCATGTGCCTAGAGCCCATGCTCTGCAACAAGAGAAGCCACCACAATGAGAAGCCTGCACACCTCAACGAAGAATAGCCCCCGTTCACCGCAACTATAGAGAAAAGCCCGCATGCAACAACGAAGACCCAACGCAGCCAAAAATAAATTAAATAAATAAATTTTAAAAAACAATTGCATGTTGTATTTTCAAAAGGTTTTTTTTTTTTTTTTGCCATACTGCAAGGCATGAAGGATCTTACTTCCCTGACCAGGGATCGAACCTGTGCCCTCTGCAGTGGAAGCTTGGAGTCTTAACCACTGGACCACCAGAGAAGTCTTGGGCATACTTTTTCTTTGTCCAGGCTGTTGCTTTAACCCCAGCATCTGACATGTACTCTAAGTACCTTCACTACGGGATCTCTTTCATCTCTCAGAAAGTTATCCCCAGTTTTCAAGGCCTCCATCTCTTGGCATCCTTTAATTCTTCACCGTAAGGTCATCCCAAAAGTCTCTCTAAGCAAGCAACATGGATATGTATATATATAAAATATTGAATCTTGATTTGAAAACTGATGATAATTTCTTTGGGTGTACAATGAAGGTCATAGTTTGGCTTTTAAAGTAGCTATCCATCCCATATTTCCATTACTGGACCAACCATGAGTTGAATTTAAGTGGAAGATAACATCAAGTCTAAATAGTCTGCCCTAATGTGACAAGGCTGCATGGAAGGCTGAGGTCCCTCCTGCAGAATAGAGGGTTCTTCTTTTTTTTTTTTTCCCTTTTTATTTATTTATTTGTTTGTTTGTTTACTTATTTATTTTTTATTTTTGGCTGTGTTGGGTCTTCATTGCTGCACGTGGGCTTTCTCTAGTTGCAGCGAGCGAGGGCTACTCTTCGTTGCAGTTCACAGGCTTTTCACTGCGGTGGCTTCTCTTGTTGCAAAGCACAGGAGCTAGGCACGTGGGCTTCAGTAGTTGTGGCTCATGGGCTCTAGAATGCAGGCTCAGTAGTTGTGGCGCATAGGCTTAGCTGCTCTGCGGCATGTGGGATCTTCCCAGACCTGGGCTCGGACCTGTGTCCCCTGCACTGGCAGGCGGATTCTTAACCACTGAGCCACCAGGGAAGCCCTAGAGTGTTCTTCTTAAATGGAGGTTGGATGAAACCTTCAAGGAGTCCCTGAAAGCCACTAGGTCTACCTCAGACTCCTCTCTGAAAGTCAGTGCTATCCTAGCTCTTAGGGCCTACGGAGAAAGGGGCCAGGTGTCCACCAGAGTCTCCCAGGCTTTCCTTCTGGATAGAGTATAGGATTCAGCAAAGATAGGATAAAATGACTGCCACAGGGTTATGAATGCTTCTTTTCCTCCTCGCCTCTTTTTCAAAAATGTTCATAATGTGGCAATATCACCTTATGAATTAAAAAATTATAAAAATAAGTTGAGAAAACTTACTGCCTCTTTGATAATTTCAAATCTTTTTTCATCAATCTCAAAGGTAGCCATTTTTTCAATGATCTTCTTTAGCAAAATTGGCTGCTTGTCATTATAACCTTTCACCGAGAGCTACGGAAAGAGTTCAGGATATTAAAAGTCTAAAATTAACATGAAACAACTTCAACTTGACTTTAAAACATGTAGAAAATCCCCAAACCAGGTGTATCAAAATAAAAATAAAACAAGAAATTAAATGAATTTCATTTCTCATAAATATAGTTCGACACTTAGGAAGATAACATTGACCATCTTTATTTACTAATATCCAAAAGCATATGCTTTTCCTAAACAAAAACAATAGCAGGAAAACTTACCTGGTGCCAAACTACGGCAGTACACACTATATATCATCAAAATTCAAGTTCTCATTAAGTCAAAATTAATTATAGAATGTGTTTTAAATTTAACCTTCAAAAAGAATTTCTAAAGAATGGCAGGCTTAAGATTTTTATAGTTGTGTTAAGAAGGTAAAAATCATAGGGGAGGGTTACCTAGCAAACTACTGGATATGTCCCCAAATTGTTTATATTTAAATATTTTTAAAAATCATCTTTTAAGAAATCAGGAAGTCCCAATTTTGTATCATATGGCATTTTGCCACTTTTCTTGTCCAATGTTGCCCAATAATGGTCCATAGGTCTCACTACTTGCTTGTTTGATGAGTTCTGCTGATGTACCAAAAGCCAGTGGCAAAACAGATGTGAAGTAAGGATACACTGTATGTACTGTCTGGATTTTGCCTTAGGACAATTTACTTTAATAGTTTCTGAAAGCATAACGTTTTGAAAAGCAGGGGAAGCCTATTATCACATTTCCTACTATTATATTGCCACATGGTGGCACCCACAGAGGTTAGAGGATACACTGGAACTAGAATATCTCTGGACGCCTCTACCTTATGAAAATTGATAGGCAAGGGGCTTCCCTGGTGGTGCAGTGGTTGAGAGTCCGCCTGCCGATGCAGGGGACACGGGTTCGTGCCCCAGTCCGGGAAGACCCCACATGCCACGGAGCGGCTGGGCCCGTGAGCCATGGCCGCTGAGCCTGCGCGTCTGGAGCCTGTGCTCCGCAACGGGAGAGGCCACAACGGTGAGAGGCCCGCGTACCGCAAAAAAAAAAAAAAAGAAAAAGAAAAAGAAAAAGAAAAAGAAAATTGATAGGCAAGTATCTCAGCAGGAGTGAAGGTCACTGCCCATGGAAAGCACATCCTGTACTGTGGGAACTAGACTGACAACTAGCAGAAAGCCCATCTGTCACACATTAAAAATGATTTATTTTAATGGTGATATGCTATTAAAACTCAACAGCAAAAAATAAACCATAGATTATTACTTTTCTATTTGGATTTTATTTTGACCTCTGAGCTTCAAATTTCCCTGGACTCTGAGAATGGTTAGGTTATATATATTCTTATACATTAAACAAAAACTACCAGAAAAGTTACTTGTATGAAGAAAAAAAGTCACTGCAAAATAAATAAAATTTAAAAACCCTAAAACCTTTTGTATAGAATTAGAAAGAGTACACAGTGCATGCTCTCATTTTAGTTGTTATGAAAACATACAACATATTTTTAAGAAAAGTGAAGGTGAATGTGTGCTAGAAGAGGGATGTTAATTTGGAAATGAGATATAAGTTTGGAAACATAACAGAAACGGTTTCAAGAGAAAGGATCTAGTTATTTCTTGGGATGCATTTAATAATGTTTATCTTAAAACACACTTAAAAGCAGTTAATGATACATGCTACAAAATAAATTAAATGAAAATGTCAGTCGTATTTGAACACAGGAACTTTCTACTACTGTCAGCAGAAATAAAGAAGCTTATAATATAAGTAAAATTCAGCACCACAACAGTAACTATGGGTATCTTTCACTTACAGATGTTAATATATTCAAATACATGGAAAGAACAACATGCTTTCAGGGTTAATAAGTTAAACATTTCAAGCAGAGGAACATGCAAATAAATGTAGCATAAATACATGTTCACAAGATGCACTAAACTCTACTAAATCATTTGTTAGTGGAACTAATACTAACTTGAGTTCTTCAATCATTAAAAAGGTGCAAGGAAAAAACCATCAATCTTCTTGTTTTAAAATGCAGAAGTTAATAGTTTTCCCAAGCTCAACATAATGCTTAAACGGTGTGACGCCTTTTCTTTCGTTTTCATTTTACTTACAAGTATTGCATTCATTCCTGATGCAATGCCATAGCTCAAACCTGAGAGGCGTGCTGCATATGTATACTCTTTTAAATCATCCTTCAATAACCTGATAAACAGGTATGTCATGTTGCAATGGAGAGGATCAGCATAAATGTAGCGACTAACAAAAAGAAAAACAAAAGAAATGCTTTGATACCTCAAGCAGTGGCATGGTAATGAAGAAACATGACCGAAGAGTATGAATATGCAGCCTCATGATCTGAATTTCTAGGGAAATAGTACAGGCCAACCTTTTGTTTTACAATGGCAGGAAGACTTCATTCTCTGTTGTCAAAGACCAAGACTTCAGATACAGAATGGGAGAGGTCTAAACCTAAATCAGGGTCCAATTTTGTTTTGAGGAGAAAAATATGACAGTCTGATGAAAGATGTTTAAAAAAAAAGAAATCAAGGAAAATTTGCATAATATGAATGGCATATTGCTGAATACTTAACAGTAAGAGCTAACTTAAAAATTAAATGATGCGAAAATATGATTAGTCACAAAAAAAGAAATTAAACTCACACCCTCAATCAAAAATGCTTCCAGCAAATCAATATAAAAAATGTTGATGAGTGGAAGGCTCTAAGACGTGGGTACTTACATACATCCCATAGATGGTATTTTGGAGGTCATAGCTCAAGCCTGCTAGCTCTGCTGCATATGCATACTCGTTGAGTGAGTCTTTGAGGAGCTCAAGGTACAAATAGGCCATGTTACAGTGCAAGGGGTCCACATAAGCAAATGGGCTGGAAGAAAATGTTGACAGTAAAATAGCTGATTTATTACTTCCCAATGTGATATGGCCTTTCGAGATGGATCAAGGAACTGAACAGGGGTTAAAATAACTTCCTGAAGATACACTTTGAATACACATGAATTCTCATGAGGAAAAAAACAAGATGTTTAAAAAAGAAGCTTGAAATATGCTATGTGTGCTGGTAGTGGTGAAGAGGGAGAAGGAATTGCTTACCCCAGATGGCGTGGTAGAACTGACAAGTTAGAAACACTGCGTAGGTAAGGAGGAACAGGCCAAAACGCATGCCTACATTTAGGCTACTAGGAGAAGGCATGGCTGACAGAGCTGATAACAGCATGTGTGTGTCCTCCTTCTCCCTCTAAGCAAGCCATACCCTTGGTGGACAGGAGGATGAGATTGAGAAGTTTGTGTGCTATGATTATATAAACTTAAAAGGGAAAAACTGAGACTTGAAAGAGAAAGATTAAGACCTGTGAAAATGTTAGCTTATCTCTTGAGTTTCCTCCCAAACCAAGAGACTGGAACACTGTCAGTAAAGTAATTGATAATATCCATCATACAACTACAGCCAGAACTAGGAAAAAATATTAAAACAGGAAAATTTTTAAGTGAGAAAGAGCAACAAAAGAGAGGAAATAATTACAGAGTGCAAGAGCTAAATAGGACCACAGAGATGACCTGACTTAAATCTTCGTTTCCCAAATAAGAAGCATCACTTTCCTCATGTCACCTGGGCTAGTAGCAGCAGAGTCAGGATTCAGATTTGAGTCAAATGACCTATTCATTTGACTATGTGACACTGCTTACCTTTATGAGAAGCAAGTAAAAGATTCCTTCATTCAACAAATATGTACTACATTCTCACTATAGTGCTAGGCACTTCTCTAGATACTGGGAATAAAGAAGGAACAAATCAGGCAGAGTCCCTGACTTCACAGAGTTTAGAGCCTAGTTGGAAGAGACAAATAATAAATTTAAATATGATACATCAGGTGGTGATAGCGTTATGGAGAAAAATTATGCAGGGTCAGAGGAACGGGAGTGATGGGTAGTGGGACAGGAAGATTGCTAATTTACATAAAATTATTATTAATAAATTAAATTGTTATTATTAAAATTATTATTATTAATCAAGGCCACTCTGAAAGGTGACATCTGGGTCCAGACCTGAAGGAAGCAAAGGAGCAAGCCCTGGGGATATCTGGGTGAACTTTCCAGGCTGAGGAAACAACCAGTACAAAGGACCTGAGGTAGCCTCGTGGCTTGGTTTGTTTGGCAGCAAATTAAAAATTTCACTCTATCTATAGCACAGTAAATATAACCGACGCACTGACATCAGAGCCAGAAATTTTATCAAAAACTGATAATTAAGTAAAAATAGGGGTAAAATGCTTAGCTACAGAGAATTGAAATCAAAGAGAAAATTCTAAAGCTATACATTCTCCACCTGGCAAATCTAAATAACACTCTGTCATTTAATTTTTTAAGTATTATACATGATGACAGACTTCCTTCTTTAGTCAAACAGAAGGAAGCAGTTCAGAAACTTACTAGCACAACTCACAAAAGCATCAAAGCAAAAGAGAGTCCTTGAAAGGGTTCATCCCCACAGGCACCCTTAGGTGGAAGTGCAAAGCTAGAAAAAAACAAATCTGGGAGTTCAAAGTCATATGGATCAAGCTCAGAACGCAATTCCAAGAAGTGTCCTAAAATGCTGCATCCACAGCAGCTATGCTGGTGAACTGGAGAGTGTCCTAAACTAACTTTTAAAAGAGAACATGATTCAAGTGGAATTCTTAAATCCTGGTTCACTTGTTCACTTAAAACATACTATTTTGTAACCAGATGTTATATGCTTAAATATGGATCACAGAGTTTTAAAAACTGTACATATGCATAATATTATCCTATTTCTGAAAAGATTAAAAGGATAGACACAAACAGAAAATTTATTTAAGAACGTACAAGAAACCTAATAGTGTTTACCTCTAGAGAGACCAGAACACGGAGACGGATTGGTGGGAAGCAGACATTTTAAATTCTGAGAACTATGCTAGGCAGTTTAGAGAACGCAAACATATCAAATGGTCTCTCAAAAGGTATTCTGAAGCCAGATCATAGAAGCCAAATGGGAAAGTGTGACAAGCTGCTTAGAGGGTTAAAAATATCACTCTGAACTATCAAAAAATAAAACCAGCTTTGTAATGCTCTCTACCAACAGCAAGCCATAATCAGAAAGCCCATGTTTGATGTAAACAAACAAACAAACAAAAAACAACACCAACAATCTCAGCGCAGCTCTAGATAATCTATGAATCTCATGCTATAAATAAACAATGTTTACATCCCTACAGTCTCAACATACTTGTTTGTGAACTATTAACTTCCTACATAAGAGATTCTTTTTCTCTTTTCTAAAACATTTAAAACACATCCAGCTTTCATTTCATGCCAAGCAAATCAAATAAAAATTAATGAAAAAGTTGATCATTATACTGAACATTATTAAAAAATGATCGGTTTATTTTATAAACACAAACCACTGAATTTTAGAAATATAAAATTATAGAGTGCAAACTCACAAAGTAAAATTTAAATTGAGTGATAACATTATCACACAAATAAAAGGAGATAGAGATAAACTAAAGATTTATACTGAGAAATCATTGCAACAGTAGCATTATTCAGAAATTTTATTAAACATCTTCTACCAAGCCCGGGATACAGAAAGCAATATCTGAGGGCTCCAGACAATTAAAGGGCTGGAAGGGATTCAAGATCATTTAGTAACGACTACCTCTTCTTCTGGGCAAGTTCCAGGAATATAAAACCAAAACCACAACAGAAAAAACCACCCCAAATTATTTAATCTTTCTTCAGTGAAACTTCTGGTGAGTCTACAGCCTTCCCTTAACAGGAAGGAGCAGCTTTTCTTTGTCTAGGCTAAAAAACTCTAATTCCTTTTATTTCCAGACATAGGTCCTTAAGGAAGCAAAGAAAACTTTCAGAAGTGTAATTGTTGATTTTCATAGGAAGCTTTGTAGCTAGATTCATTTTACGTACCTGAAAAATTCAAAGTTGAGACAGGCCTTGGGCAAGAAAAACTTATCATCTTGTTTGAACCAGAGTTTGCTCATAGCTGTATCCTGTGATGGAGAAACAGTATGTTTAGGGAAATACAGGCACATTTGACAAAAATCTTCAATCAAATCACTCTTCAAGAGGAGGAGGACAGAGGCAATAGCTGAGCTTTGTTCTGGAGAGACTGCTGTCCCATGGCCTTGAAGCATACTCAGAGGGTCAGCTGGTGGGAAGCTGGAGAGATGACTGGTGATTCCAGTAGTAGAGAGAAATCACCCTCTTATCAGCACCCTGGGTCAAAGAGATGGGGACACAGTGGAGGAAGAGACAGACAGGTGAAGCCAATACCAACTGTCCTGTCCCTGTCTTTCTGGATGCAGGGACACAGAGGCAGGAGTCCTTGGGGGTGGGTGTGTGTGTGTGGCAGCCAGCCACCAAAGTGGGCCACATGGATCCCTGCCTGCTGGAATTCACACCCTTGTGTGGTCCTCTCTCCTGCACTGGACCAGGGTTGGTCTCTGTCTGACCAACAGATTATGGCAGATGTGATGATACGACACTTCTGAGATTAGATTATAAAAGACACTGTGGCTTCCACCTTGATCACTCATTTTCCCTCTTGGATCACTCACTTTGGGGTAAGCCAGCTGCCATGTCACGCAACTCTATGGAGAGGCCCATGTACCGAAGAACTAAGGCCTGCCCAAAGCCACACAAATGAACTTGGAATAGAATCCTCCAGCCCTAGTTGAGCCTTCAGATGACCAAAGTCCCAGCTCACAGCTTGACCATAACCTGAGAGACCCTGAGTCAGAACTACCCAACTAAGCTACTTCCACATTCCTGTCCCTTGGAAACTGCATGAGATAAAATAAGTGTTTGTGGTTTTAAACTGCTGAATTTTAGAGTAATTTGTTATACTGCAACGGATAACTAACACAGCCAAGGATGAACAAATAAGCTACTCCTTTGCCTCTCCACTCACTCATTCATACTATATTTTAAAAAGTCTTAGGGACTTCCTTGGTGGTCCAGTGGCTAAGAATTCGCCTTCCAATGCAGGGGATGCGGGTTCGATCCCTGGTTGGGGAACTAAGACCCCACATGCTGCAGGGCAACTAAGCCTGTGTGCCACAACTACTGAGCCTGCACGTCACAACTAGAGAGCCCGTGTGCCACAACTACAGAGTCCACGCTCTCTGGAGACCGCACGCCACAACTAGAGAGAAGCCCACGCGCTGCAATAAAGAGCCCACACACCGCAACGAAAGATCCCGCAAGCTGCGAAGATCCTGCGCACTAAAACTAAGACCTGACGCAGCCAAATAAATTAAAAAAAAAAGTCTTAAAGTTCACTTGAAACTACCTTGAAACTCTGACAAGAGATATAAATGGTTTAATGTTCTCCTTAGTTTATGCTAAGATGGCCTATTTAAAACAAACAAAAAATAAAAATAGGAAAAGTAAATAAGCTTTCTCTTTGAATAACCTAAACTATAACTCATTAAAATGTCATTTTTAAAGAAAAATGATTGTCTCATTAATAATCTAGTTGCTTGAGATAAATTAAATTTCATAGTCCTAAACACTAATTCTCATCTCATTGAGTTAATCTGAATGTTAGGTCATTTGAAGAAAAGGGAAAGAAAGATGTTTGTCTATGGTGGTAAGTTTAGAAAGAGTTAGTTTTAAAGTTTAGAAAAGAGGATGTACTGTAATAATTTGATCCATGTTTCTACACAATCTACCCAAGGTGTGAAATAATGACATGAAAAGAACATTCTGAAAAAGAAAACACCCTCCTCAATCGTTCTTCCCACTGGTTTATAACTCCATTAACTTCATATAGCGCTCTGTCAAAATGAGAAAGAATTGTTTTTAAGGGCAGGAAATCCAACAGCTTCCCCTGGATATGCTCTCTTCCAGGCTTTAGAGATTCTTTCTTATCTCTAACTTTCATGATGCAGCAAAAATCTACTTCCTTATTGGGTCTTCAGTGAACATGGAAAAAAGCCCTCTTTCAATAGACTTGTAGTTACATTCCAGACTTACTATTTTATTGTCTGCAAAGAAGACAATTCCCTAGATTCTATGCTGTATAGTAGTTTTGTTTGTTTTAAAATGTCTAGCCTTTTAATATTTCTTGTAGTTATTCTCTCTGCAACTTTTCTGTTATCTATAGGGTGTGAGCCCCGCAAACCAACATAGTATCAAAGGCAAGAAAACATCTCTCTAGTCCCTTCTATGTAATAGGTCTGTCCCCTAAATTTAATATCAATGATTCTAACGTATTACCTTAATAAGAGAAGGGTATGGTGTTGCTTCTTTTTCTAATGATAAAATCTCAAAATTTGTAGGAATAAATTCATTCTTCGTTGGAAGTTTAAATTTCCCATTCAGATCAGCATTTTGCCATTTCTGGATGAACAGTGAAAACATACACACACACACATAAAAGCAATTAGAATCTGATTTAAGAGTTTAAAACAGTCACATTGCTTAATATCTAGGCAAATAATAAGAGAATAAATGTCACACAGCATTCTCTTCCATCATATATAAAAAGGCTACTCCCAAGATCTATCAATGACTTTTCATGAAAGTTGAACTGGAGTCTCTGGAACTAATGAAGGTTTTACACTCATCTATCTTTCCTCTTTACACATGTCTAAAATGACCAGCTGAGGTGAAGGAACAATCTGAGACTGTGGAACTGAGGCTAACTGGTCCACATGAAGATCATGTTTGCTCCAGCTCTTTAAAGAATGGAGAATAATCTGCACAGAGATAAATACCCACAACTGCTAGACAACAGGTCATTTAAAAGAGTTAAACTTTCAGCTACACTATATTACTTGAATGTATGGCTTGAAAACTAGGTTAAAGGGGGCTTCTCTGACTTCAGCACTTCTAAAGGCCTGGTCTACTTCTCTCCCAGACGACCACATGCATTTTCAAGTGGACCAATATTTCAAGCATAAGGTTAAGGACAAAGTTGAGATTTAAATCTGGATTGTGGGACAGGATCGACACAACCTGCAGGTTGGATCTGTTCCATGGGCTGCTTCCAAAAGCTAACTGAGGCAGATCAGACCACGATTGATGAACTCTGATTTATAAGACTTTTCATTATTTTTTAAAAAAAGCAACCAACTGCCAATGATTCTGGGTTTAGTAATTTGGTCTCCAGCTGATGTGGCACAGCCTTGCAGCTCCTGTAGTTCTATTTTGGTCCCTGCATTTGTGTCTTTTGGCACTGGGATGGTGGGGATGGTGGCCATGGCCATATTATTTATATGTAGCAACTTAAGTCCCCAGTATGGCTGAATCGTAGGGACTGGTAAACACTTAGCAAGTAATTTCACTGCTGAGCTTCCAGATCAATTTGTTTAAATTCCCATTTGGGGCGGGTTTGTCATGGTCAGAATTTGGTGAACAGGGGTTTTCTCTTGTTTGAGGGTTAGTTCACACCCAGCACTAATTCATGGGAGATCAGCTTTCCTCACAGTTTAGTAAGATGGACATTTTCACGTACTAAAGGGCTTCAGTCATCTCCTTATGTGCTGTGAATATGTCAGAAAAGTACCAGTAATAATTTTTCTTTCTTAAACTACTTTTTTCTGTATCGTCATTACCCTGGTACATTTAAGAAATATCCATTACCCAAGTTTAACTAGAATTTAGTCAGAGCAAGGTTTTCTGGTGTCGCCCCATGAATAAAGGACACAGTCTCAAAGCTACACAGCCAATGAGAACCAAAAAAGAAAAAGTACTGGACCAGTAGATAAGACTCACAAACAAAATCCTGACTCCTGATGAATGGGGTAACACACTATCTATACCTACCTGTTTTGAAACAAATCATAATGGCCCTATGTTGACAAAAAGAGCAATGATACAATACGAGGCATAAAATATAGCCCCTCCTAAAGTGAAGATGGTATGAATCCCAGAAATTGCTCCCCGCCTGTGCTCACAGCAAGATCGTGAGCTCTCAGCCCTTGCATCTGTCTTTCAGGTTCTCTATTTCCATCTCTTCCTGCCTGTCTTGGTGCCTCTGCAACCCTGTGTACTTTGGACTTCATTGATCTTTGACCGCATGAGACTTGGAGTCTACTTTACAGCCCTGCTGGTCTGACAGGCAGACGAGAAGGTGGCTACAGTATCATTTCTTCCTGCAAAACCTAAGCTCCAGCTCTCCACCTCCCTGTTCACTCCTCTTGGGATGGTACAGACAGTGCTGGGCCATCACTCTCCACACTTTGGGCTGTGAATTGGTTGATCTAGGGAGCTCATATTCTTGTGTGTCCCTCACACATCAGCTTATTCACAGATGGGTTAACCCTACCTTAATGACTTCATCTGGTATAGCTTCTTGCTTGTACTGGGTTCCGTACCACTCTTCTGTGCAATCAGTTTTTCCTTCAAAAGATTTGGAAACTATTGCAACCCTAGAGATAGATGGAAAAAAAAACCTATAAACTCATGTTGTATACATAAATTTATAGAATCTGACTCACGAAAATATAAATAATATCCAAGAATGTGTTGGGCCTCTACAACCCAGTAAGTCCTATGAGGCCTAGCTGAAACAGCAATGTATGTACAGAAGTCTTTGATCATAGTCTCTGTTATCCTTTGGTTATAGCCCATCATTTTTGGTATGAAAAGCTGCTTGCAAGAAAGATTCTTGTTATGAATGCTTTTGACTAAAACCTTAAAAGAAGAGTAGCTAGGGAAAAAAGTGGAACCAGGTCAGTTGAAAAACAGTCCTTAAAAAAGCACAACAAAGTACTCCCTCCCAGGAACAGCTCAGGCCCCAGGGTTACAAGAATGGATAAGAAAATTTGTTGGCTCATTCAGAGATCCAAAAAAAATTAAAAACACACTTTCATTATAACTTGCTAAGTTTGTACACTGTTATTTTTTTTTCCTGCCAGACACCACCATCAACCGTACGTACTACATGTACACTGGCCTTCCTGATGCTAGGGGAGACAGGGACACGACCAAGAAAACATCTCTATCTTTCTCTGCTGGGGTAGTAGAAAGAGCACAGAAGAGAAGTCAGAAGGAAAGAAAGTTCAGGGAGGGAAGGTAGAGGTAAAATAATGTCAAAGATTACAAGTAGAGGAGCGAAAGAAGCTCTATACCAGTGGAGCTTCTGTCCCTGTGTGGATCATCATGGACAGTTCTGCCTCTGCCGCCTTTTAACTATCAAAGTTGGAATCATTTCACTCTGACTAGCAGGCTCAACCCCAGGCTGGGACCAATCCTACTTTTAATCTTGCAGATAGAGGACTAGGCCAATAGCTTGGAAGGCTTGCCATGCAGTCAGTCCTGTTATTGGTTTCACTTCTTCTTTACGTCCCAATTCAAATAACTAGGTTCACGTCTGTTCCTGCTTATTCTCACTTGTCCTCCCAGAGGTTAGTTTCTAGCCTCTGAATGTCGGTCTCACAGCTGAAAGCCCACTGCTTGCAGTCAAAACTCCCCTCTACTGAACACCCATTAATTTTCAGGATCCTGATCTCTGTGTTCCAAACACCTGCCCATCATTGGACCTCCCCAATTTCAATGCCTGACTGTCTGAACCACCATCTATTCCTTATTCATTCTAGATAAAATACTCTACCTGGCTAGCTAGACTTGGCTTTCTCACTTGCTTCAGGGTAGATATCATAAGCAATCTGACTCACCTATCTGTTAGAATGACTGACTAATCTTCCAGTTTAAGGTGTTCCTGATCTGGCCTAACTGCCACTGACCACTATCAGTTCTAGAAAACATGCTAAATAAGAATATGTTCGACAGAAACATACGGAAGAATCATAGGGTTTAACAGATGAAAGAGTTCTGCTATTGTATCTAGAAGAAGTGATACATGTTGGCTATCTGAAAATCCTGTATGAAGGGTATGTGTAGTGTATACAGAACGCACACGGCCACATGAAGGGTATGTGATGTTTCTTAAGGGCATTCATTCAATACATGACAGAGCCAGCTAAGAGTCAGTCATAGAAATTGCTTCTATTCCTGTTGATTTTTCAAAGAATGAATGGAATGATTCTCAGGGAGACCTCTGAGAAACATGTTAGGAAGTAAAATTCCGTGCTAGAGAGGTGGCATTCCATCTTCTCTTCCATGAGATGCTTGATTTGGGAAGTTTATTACATAGATGGCTCTGGTTTCCCTGAATGACAGCCCATGGATCAGAATAATGAACAAGGGATTGATTACAACTTGTGAAGACTGGAGCATTCATTTGGCAGTGGACTTGCCCTCTGGAACAGGAAAACTTTAAACTCAGTTCTGAGAGAGAAAGTGAAAAAACTTGGGAAAAGCTATCAAATGCTCTGGAGGATGACTATATGACACAGAAGGAAGCAGACCCTGGAGGCTGTCCAGTGATGCTCAGGTTAAAAAAGGAGGAGAATGGAGATTTATTAGTTACGATCCTAAGGGATCTAGATAGTTAGATACCAAAGTAAAGTGTATGGGGTAACAGTTGACATGTTACCATAAGGAAGTAAATATGAGGTAGATAAGTGTAGCTCCTCAAACTAGAGAAATACCAAATACTGGCCTAACAAAAAGAGATACCTTTGCAGACCAAGAGTTAGCATACCATCAAGGAATTCAAAACTGAAATACAATGGAAGAGTATGTACTTTCAAATAAATTACGAAGGGCGAATAACAGAAGAGACAGAGTAGACACAGGTCAAATGTATACAGAAATCTATGAACCAGAGTGTGGAACCGCGAGAGCACCTGAATTAGGAGAAAAGGAGAAAAGAGTCACAATAATTGAGGTACACACAGAGAGCTGCAGTATATTTAACTGCAGACAATTGAGAAAACTGGCACAGACACTGCAGCATCTTAGACTACCTGCTGGAAACCTAATTATACTAAAAAATAGTCTCCATGAGTTTTTTTCTTAAATATGTGTGTGTGTTGAGGGGTGAGGGGGGAATGCCACTCTTCAATTCCATCCACAAAGAATTGGCTACTGACATGGTCCTTAGAAATGTGAGAGGAAATGGCCTCTTATTTTCATACTGAAGCTTATAACAGTAAGAAAAGGAAACAGTGGGCTAGAACGAATGCTGACTGTTGACTTCCAGTCAGCCATTTAGAAGTGTTCAGTGGGAATGAATAGCTGTTGCTGCTGATGGAATCCATTCAGAAATAATCCTGACTACAGACATTAAAAGGCAATATGGTTCCCCAGGAATGAATTCTCATGAGACCTTTGCAAATAATCCCTGAGAGAGAAAAGAGGGAAGACAGCCAAGAATGAGAAGAGGCTTCACAGGTAACCATGATAAATTAAAAAAGAATTAGTAGAAAGTGCACAGATCTGGCCATGAGAAACTTGGATTCTGGTCGATACCGTGACTCACTTTCTTTGAGATCTTGCCAAAATCACAGTTAAGATCAAAATTAAGCAAGTCTCTGGGCTTCGGTTTCATTACTTTTTAAATAGGGATTCAAACTAGATGAACTCTGTCCTTCTAATAGTAGATTTCCACAGTATCATGATATCAAATCATATTTTTAAAAGATACACAACAGAGGAAAAAAGAAAGCACAAAAAAAATCTACTGATGACAGATTCTAAGTCAAACTTCAAAAACAGTGACAGGAAGGCTAAAGTGCTAAGAAATTGAAGTTCATGAAATGTGCTCGAAAATTATTTTAAAAAACGGTTTCTTAAAGTAAGAAGGAATCAAGAAAGGTTAGGCTAAAAATTCAATCAGCTTGAATTCTGGGCAAGATGTTTTAAAACATAGTTCCTGACTCAAGAGGGGTAAGATGGAGGAAGAGTAAGACGCGAAGATCACCTTCCTCCCCACAGATACATCAGAAATACATCTACACGTGGAACAACTCCTACAGAACACCCACTGAACGCTGGCAGAAGACCTGAGACCTCCCAAAAGGCAAGAAATTCCCCACGTACCTGGGTAGGGCAAAAGAAAAAAGAATAAACAGAGACAAAAGAATAGGGATGGGACCTGCACCTCTGGGAGGGAGCTGTGAAGGAGGAAAGCCCTACCCCCACTAGAAGCCCCTTCGTAGGCGGAGACTGTGGGTGGCGGAGAGGGAAAGCTTCGGAGCCGCGGAGGAGAGCACAGCAACAGGGTGCGGAGGGCAAAGCGGGGAGATTGCCGCACAGAGGATCGGTGCCGACCGGCACTCACCAGCCCGAGAGGCTTGTCTGCTCACCCGCTGGGGCGGGCGGGAGCTGGGAGCTGAGGCTCGGGCTTCGGTCGGAGCGCAGGGAGAGGGCTGGGGTTGGCGGCGTGAACACAGCCTGCAGGGGGTTAGTGCACCATGGCTAGCCAAGAGGGAGTCCGGGGAAAAGTCTGGACCTGCCGAAGAGGCAAGAGACTTTTTCTTCCCTCTTTGTTTCCTGGTGCGGGAGGAAAGGGGATTAAGAGCGCTGCTTAAAGGAGCTCCAGAGACGGGCGCAAGCCGCGTCTATCAGCGCGGACCCCAGAGACGGGCATGGGAGGCTAAGGCTGCTGCTGCCGCCACCAAGAAGCCTGTGTGCGAGCACAGGTCACTATCCACACCTCCCCTGCCGGGAGCCTGTGCAGCCCGCCACTGCCAGGGTCCCATGATCCAGGGACAACTTCCCCGGGAGAACGCACGACGCGCGCCTCAGGCTGGTGCAACATCTCGCTGGTCTCTGCCGCTGCAGGCTTGCCCCGCATTCGTACCCCACCCTCCCCTGGCCTGAGTGAGCCAGACCCCCGAATCAGCGGCTCCATTAACCCCGTCCTGTCTGAGCGAAGAACAGACGGGAGCTGTGCGAACAAAGAAGAGAAAGGGAAATTTCTCCCAGCAGCCTCAGGGGCAGCGGATTAAATCTCCACAATCAACTTGATGTACCCTGCATCGGTGGAATACCTGAATAGACAACGAATCATCCCAAATTGAGGAGGTGGACTTTGAGAGCAAGATACATTATTTTTTCCCTTTCTCCTCTTTTTGTGAGTATGTATGTGTATGCTTCTGTGTGACATTTTGTCTGTATAGCTTTGCTTTCACCATTTGTCCTAGGGTTCTGTCCGTCCGTTTTTTTGTTTGTTTGTTTTTTACTTTAAAAAATTGTTTTCTGGTTTTCCCTGGTGGCGCAGTGGTTGAGAGTCTGCCTGCCGATGCAGGGGACACGGGTTCATGCCCCGGTCCGGGAAGATCCTACATGCCGCGGAGCGGCTGAGCCCGTGGGCTGTGGCCGCTGAGTCTGCGAGTCCGGAGCCTGTGCTCCACAACGGGAGAGGCCACAACAGTGAGAGGCCCGCATACCGCAAAAACAAAACAAAACAAAAAAAAAAAACAACCTTTCTTAATAATTATTTTTTATTTTAATAATTTTATTTTACTTTATTTTATTTTATCCCCTTCCTTCCTTCCTTCCTTTCTTTTTCTTTCTTCTTTTTCTCCCTTTTATTCTGAGCCGTGTGGATGAAAGGCTCTTGGTGCTGCAGCCAGGAGTCAGTGCTGTGCCTCTGAGGTGGGAGAGCCAACTTCAGGACACTGGTCCACAAGAGACCTCCCAGCTCCACATAATATCAAACGGCAAAAATCTCCCAGAGATCTCCATCTCAACACCAACACCCAGCTTCACTCAACGACCAGCAAGCTACAGTGCTGGACACCCTATGCCAAACAACTAGCAAGACAGGAACACAACCCCACCCATTAGCAGAGAGGCTGCCTAAAATCATAATAAGGCCACAGACACCCCAAAACACACCACCAGACATGGACCTGCCCACCAGAAAGACAAGATCTAGCCTCATCCACCAGAACACAGGCACTAGTCCCCTCACCAGGAAGCCTACACAACCCACTGAACCAATCTTAGCCACTGGGGGCAGACACCAAAACCAATGGGAAATACGAACTTGCAGCCTGTGAAAAGGAGACCCCAAACACAGTAAGATAAGCAAAATGAGAAGACAGAAAAACACACAGCAGATGAAGGAGCAAGATAAAAACCCACCAAACCTAACAAATGAAGAAGAAATAGGCAGTCTACCTGAAAAAGAATTCAGAATAATGACAGTAAAGATGATCTAAAATCTTGGAAATAGAATAGAGAAAATGCAAGAAACATTTAACAAGGACCTAGAAGAACTAAAGATGAAACAAGCAATGATGAACAACACAATAAATGAAATTAAAAATACTCTAGAAGGGATCAATAGCAGAATAACTGAGGCAGAAGAACGGATAAGTGACCTGGAAGATAAAATAGTGGAAATAACTAATGCAGAGCAGAATAAAGAAAAAAGAATGAAAAGAACTGAGGACAGTCTCAGAGACCTCTGGAACAACATTAAACACACCAACATTTGAATTATAGGGGTCCCAGAAGAAGAAGAGAAAAAGAAAGGGACTGAGAAAATATTTGAAGAGATTATAGTTGAAAACTTCCCTAATATGGGAAAGGAAATAGTTAATCAAGTCCAGGAAGCACAGAGAGTCCCATACAGGATAAATCCAAGAAGAAACACACCAAGACACATATTAATCAAACTGTCAAAAATTAAATACAAAGAGAACATATTAAAAGCAGCAAGGGAAAAATAACACACAAGGGAATCCCCATAAGGTTAACAGCTGATCTTTCAGCAGAAACTGCAAGCCAGAAGGGACTGACAGGACATGTTTAAAGTGATGAAGGAGAAAAACCTACAACCAAGATTACTCTACCCAGCAAGGATCTCATTCAGATTTGATGGAGAAATTAAAACCTTAACAGACAAGCAAAAGCTGAGAGAGTTCAGCACCACCAAACCAGCTTTACAACAAATGCTAAAGGAACTTCTCTAGGCAAGAAACACAAGAGAAGGAAAAGACCTACAATAACAAACCCAAAACAATTAAGAAAATAGGAATAGGAACATACATATCAATAATTACCTTAAATGTAGATGGATTAAATGCTCCCACCAAAAGACACAGACTGGCCGAATGGATACAAAAACAAGACCCATATATATGCTGTCTACAAGAGACCCACTTCAGACCTAGGGACACATACAGACTGAAAGTGAGGAGATGGAAAAAGATATTCCATGCAAATGGAAATCAGAAGAAAGCTGGAGTAGCAATTCTTGTATCAGACAAAATAGACTTTAAAATAAACAGTATTACAAGAGACAAAGAAGGACACTACATAATGATCAAGGGACTGATCCAAGAATAAGATATAACAATTGTAAATATTTATGCACCCAACATAGGAGCACCTCAATACATAAGGCAAATACTAACAGCCATAAAAGGGGAAATCAACAGTAACACATTCATAATAGGGGACTTTAACACCCCACTTTCACCAATGGACAGATCATCCAAAATGAAAATAAATAAGGAGACACAAGCTTTAAATGATACATTAAACAAGACAGACTTAATTGATATTTATAGGACATTACATACAAAAACAACAGAATACACATTCTTCTCAAGTGCTCATGGAACATTCTCCAGGATAGGTCATATCTTGGGTCACAAATCAAGCCTTGGTAAATTTAAGAAAATTGAAATCGTATCAAGTATCTTTTCTGACCACAACGCTATGAGACTAGATATCAATTACAGGAAAAGATCTGTAAGAAATACAAACACATGGAGGCTAAACAATACACTATTTAATAACGAAGTGATCACTGAAGAAATCAAAGAGGAAATTAAAAAATACCTAGAAACAAATGACAATGGAGACACGACAACCCAAAATCTATGGGATGCAGCAAAACCAGTTCTAAGAGGGAAGTTTATAGCAATACAATCCTACCTTAAGAAACAGGAAACATCTCAAATAAACAACCTAACCTTGCACCTAAAGCAATTAGAGAAAGAAGAACAAAAAAACCACAAAGTTAACAGAAGGAAAGAAATCATAAAGATCAGATCAGAAATAAATGAAAAAGAAATGAAGGAAACAATAGCAAAGATCAATAAAACTAAAAGCTGGTTCTTTGAAAAGATAAACAAAATTGATAAACCATTAGCCAGACTCATCAAGAAAAAGAGGGAGAGGACTCAAATCAATAGAATTAGAAATGAAAAAGGAGAAGTAACAACTGACACTGCAGAAATACAAAAGATCATGAGAGATTACTACGACTAACTCTATGCCAATAAAATGGACAACCTGGAAGAAATGGACAAATTCTTAGAAATGCACAACCTGCCAAGACTGAACCAGGAAGAAATAGAAAATATGAACAGACCAATCACCAGCACTGAAATTGAGACTATGATTAAAAATCTTCCAACAAACAAAAGCTCAGGACCAGATGGGTTCACAGGCGAATTCTATCAAACATTTAGAGAAGAGCTAACACCTATCCTTCTCAAACTCTTCCAAAATATAGCAGAGGGAGGAACACTCCCAAACTCATTCTACAGGGCCACCATCACCCTGATACCAAAACCAGACAAAGATGTCACAAAGAAAGAAAACTACAGGCCAATATCACTGATGAACATAGATGCAAAAATCCTAAACAAAATACTAGCAAACAGAATCCAACAGTACATTAAAAGGATCATACACCATGATCAAGTGGGGTTTATTCCAGGAATGCAAGGATTCTTCAGTATATGCAAATCAATCAATGTGATACACCATATTAACAAACTGAAGGAGAAAAACCATATGATCATCTCAATAGATGTAGAGAAAGCTTTTGACATAATTCAACACCCATTTATGATAAAAACCCTGCAGAAAGTAGGCACAGAGGGAACTTTCCTCAACATAATAAAGGCCATATATGACAAACCCACAGCCAACATCATTCTCAATGGTGAAAAACTGAAACCATTTCCACTAAGATCAGGAACAAGACAAGGCTGCCCACTCCACCACTCTTATTCAACATAGTTTTGGAAGTTTTAGCCACAGCAATCAGAGAAGAAAAAGGAATAAAAGGAATCCAAATCAGAAAAGAAGAAGTAAAGCTGTCACTGTTTGCAGATGACATGATACTATAAATAGAGAATCCCAAAGATGCTACCAGAAAACTACTAGAGCTAATCAATGAATTTGGTAAAGTAGCAGGATACAAAATTAATGCACAGAAATCTCTGGCATTCCTATACACTAATGACGAAAAATATGAAAATGAAATTAAGAAAACACTCCCATTTACCACTGCAACAAAAAGAATAAAATATCTAGGAATAAACCTAAGGAGACAAAAGACCTGTATGTAGAAAATTATAAGACACTGATGAAACAAATTAAAGATGATACAAATAGATGGAGAGATATACCACGTTCTTGGATTGGAAGAATCAACATTGTGAAAATGACTCTACTACCCAAAGCAATCTACAGATTCAATGCAATCCCTATCAAACTACCACTGGCATTTTTCACAGAACTAGAACAAAAAATTTCACAATTTGTATGTAAACACAAAAGACCCCGAATAGCCAAAGCAATCTTGAGAACGAAAAACGGAGCTGGAGGAATCAGGTTCCCTGACTTCAGAGTATACCACAAAGCTACAGTAATCAAGACAGTATGGTACTGGCACAAAAACAGAAATATAGATCAATGGAACAGGATAGAAAGCCCAGAGATAAACCCACGCACATATGGTCACCTTATCTTTGATAAAGGAGGCAAGAATATACAGTGGAGAAAAGACAGCCTTTTCCATAAGTGGTGCTGGGAAAACTGGACAGGTACATGTAAAAGTATGAGATTAGAACACTCCCTAACACCATACACAAAAATAAGCTCAAAATGGATTAAAGATCTAAATGTAAGGCCAGAAACTATCAAACTCTTAGAGGAAAACACAGGCAGAACACTCTATGACATAAATCACAGCAAGATCCTTTTTGACCCACCTCCTAGAGAAATGGAAATAAAAACAAAAATAAACAAATGGGACCTAATGAAACTTCAAAGCTTTTGCACAGCAGAGGAAACCATAAACAAGACCAAAAGACAACTCTCAGAATGGGAGAAAATATTTGCAAATGAAGCAGCTGACAAAGGATTAATCTCCAAAATTTACAAGCAGCACATGCAGCTCAATAACAAAAAAACAAAAAACCCAATCCAAAAATGGGCAGAAGACCTAAATAGACATTTCTCCAAAGAAGATATATAGATTGCCAACAAACACATGAAAGAATACTCAACATCATTAATCATTAGAGAAATGCAAATCAAAACTACAATGAGATATCATCTCACACCGGTCAGAATGGCCATCATCAAAAAATCTAGAAACAATAAATGCTGGAGAGGGTGTGGAGAAAAGGGAACACTCTTGCACTGCTGGTGGGAATGTAAATTGATACAGCCACTATGGAAAACAGTATGGAGGTTCCTTAAAAAACTACAAATAGAACTACCATACGACCCAGCAATCCCACTACTGGGCATATACCCTGAGAAAACCATAATTCAAAAAGAGTCATGTACCAAAATGTTCATTGCAGCTCTATTTACAATAGCCAGGACATGGAAGCAACCTAAGTGTCCACCATCGGATGAATGGATAAAGAAGATGTGGCACATATATACAATGGAATATTACTCAGCCATAAAAAGAAACAAAACTGAATTATTTGTAGTGAGGTGGATGGACCTAGAGTCTGTCATACATAGTGAAATAAGTCAGAAAGAGAAAAACAAATACCGTATGCTAACACATATATGGAATCTAAGAAAAAAAAAATAAGGTCATGAAGAACCTAGGGGTAAGATGGGAATAAAGACACAGACCTACTAGAGAATGGACTTGAGGATATGGGGAGGGGGAAGGGTAAGCTGTGACAAAGTGAGAGAGTGGCATGGACATATATACACTACCAAACGTAAAACAGATAGCTAGTGGGAAGCAGCCGCACGGCACAGGGAGATCAGCTCGGTGCTTTGTGACCACCTAGAGGGGTGGGATAGGGAGGGTGGGAGGGAAGGAGACGCAAGAGGGAAGAGATATGGGAACATATGTATATGTATAACTGATTCACTTTGTTATAAAGCAGAAACTAACACACCATTGTAAAGCAGTTATACTCCAATAAAGATGTTAAAAACAACACAGAACAAAACAAAACATAGTTCCTACCTGGCAGGAACTCATAATCCAATGAGACACATGACCTAAAGCAAAATGTGATATGCTGGACTTCCCTGGTGGCGCAGTGGTTGAGAGTCTGCCTGCCGATACAGGGGACACGGGTTCGTGCCCCGGTCCGGGAAGATCCCACATGCCGCAGAGCAGCTAGGCCCGTGAGCCATGGCTGCTGAGCCTGCGCGTCCGGAGCCTGTGCTCCGCAACGGGAGAGGCCACAACAGTGAGAGGCCAGCGTACCGCAAAAAAAAAAAAAAAAAAAAAAGAATCCGCTTGCCAATGCAGGGGACACAGGATTGATCTCAGGTCCAGGAAGATCCCACATGCCTCAGAGCAACTAAGCCCACGTGCCACAACTACTGAAGCCCGTGCGCTTAGCGCCGTGCTCTGAAACAAGAGAAGCCACCGCAATGAGAAGCCTGCGCGCCGCAACGAAGAGTAGCCCCCGCTCGGCACAACTACAGAAAGCCTTCGCGCAGCAACGAAGACCCAACACAGCCGAAAAATTAATTTATTAATTAAAAAAATTGTGATATGCTGATCCCATGTTAGCAGATACAGGACTTCATGGATCTTTAAAGTGCAAAGGTGGACCAAACAACAGAAAAAAGTTGAAGCTCAGGATCGGTGAGTGAGCCAGCCAGGTGACTCAAATGAACTCACATCTCCAACACAGATGAGTCACATTCTCTGATGCTTAGGCAACTAACAAATCCCAGCAGGATCATTGCCTATCACCTTTTATAATTAATGGATGACAGGAGAAGAGGCAGAAGACTGAAGATGGGCAAATGCTCTGATTTTCAGAAAGGAAAACGAGTGTGGCCTAAAAACCATAAACCAGTGGATTAGGCACTGACCTCCTGACAAAATTCTACAGTCAACTGTCAGACTGTCAAACATCTGGACAAGAAGACAGTTATCACTGGGACCTACATGGATTTACCGAGAATAACTCCTCCCAAACGAATGGCTTTATTTATGACCTAAGCAAGGCATGTGGCAAAAACCCTATAGCTGTATTTGTAGGTTTAAAATGGTAAAATGGGCACCAAATGATAGGATCAAAGAAGGTGGGTGATGATGATGATGAAATAGTAACAGGTAAAGATCTTTGAAAAGGTAAATCAAGTCTCAACATTGAAAAGAACTCTCTAACAATTAGAACTGGCAAAAATGAAACTGGCTACCTTGGTATTTAATGAGTTCCCCATCCTTGAAAGAATTTAAGCTGAGGCTGGTAACTACTTGTTAGAGATATTGCAGAAGAGATATATACTTGACAGAGGTTGGATTAAATGACCTTTAAGGTTCCTTTCATTCTGAAGGATTTTCCTATTAATTTTCCTACCTGGTCGCAATGCTAAACTTGTCTCAGTGGGTATTAAAGAAAATAATCTTACCCTCCAGCAACCCCAATCTGGCTTGGCAGTTGCCATTATTATCCCAGGCTGTTCTGCACTATGTCACTGACTGCAGTTACAATTATAACAGCCACAGAGATCAATCTTATAGAGAAAAAGTGCTTTTTTGTTAAAGGTGAAGGTAGAGAGAAAAAGAGGTTCTCAATTCTAACTGTATAAGATACGGAATTTAGAAACAGGCAATTTTTAACAAAAGTAAAATGTATGCTCTGGCAAATTCACTCCTATAAAATGTTTCCGGGTCTGGGAATTCCCCGGCAGTCCAGTGGGTAAGACTCCACACTTTCATTGCTGAGGGTGCAGGTTCCACCCCCGGTCAGGGAACTAAGATCCCACAAGCTGCGCAGTGAGGCCAAAAAAAAAAGAGAAAGAAAGTGTTGCACGGTCAAATAACTGGATCTAGGGCTGCAAAAATTATACGAACATAATTAAATCATGATTTTTCTTGCCAAAAAAAGCACATCTTTGTTATATGATATAATCTTAAATAGGATTACCTCGTATTTGTACAATAGTTTTCAACTTTGCTAAATCATTTTGCATCACATAGAAAGATAAAGCACTACTACATTTTTCAGGTGGGCAATTTTCCAGGAAATTAAATGAGAGTAAGTGTTCATGACATTATATAACTTTTCACATGTCCCCTTTGCAGAATAATGAACTCTGAGGTTTCACATTAGTTATTCAACAAACACTGGTTGAAGGAAAAAAGTGATCTCTCCAAGATAGCATGACTAGTAGGTGAAGAAACCTTAAAAAGTGTTTACTGAGTTTTATGATTAAGTTTAAAGCTCTTTCTCTCATTTTGATAGGAGGTTTTGTTTTTAGAAGGTATATAATAAAATTCAACAGAATTTAGGTGTTTTTTTTTTTCTTCAGAATATATAAGGTACATTGAGGAAAACAGAAATAAGTAAACTGCTTTACTTACCTAAAATGATTTAACGTGTGTTCTGAGTATTTTTCTTCCTTGTATTTTAATCATCTAAGCAAATGCATAAATCACCTTAAGAATAGAAGTTCTTAATCTTGATGAAGTCCAATTTATCAATGTCTTTTCTTTAATGATTACTGCTTATCTTTGCTTATCTCAAGGTTTTAAAGATATTTTCAAACTGTATTTTCTCCTAGAAGTTTTCTAGTTTTAGCCTTTATACTGAGGTCTATGATCTATCTCAAATTAATTTTTGTGAATGTTGTGAGGTAAAGGTCACATTTAACCTTTTCTTCCATGTGGCTATGCAGCGTGTGGAAGAGCACCATTTGTTGAAAAGATTTTCCTTTCCCATTTTAATTATGTCGGTGCTTTTGTCAAAAAGATCAACTGACCAATGATTAATGGGTAAAGAAAATGTGGTGTATACATACTATGGAATACTATTTAGCATTAAAAAGGAAGGAAATCCTGTCACATGCTACAAGATAGATGAACCTTAAGGATGTTATTCTAAGTGAAATAAAGACATGTTTCACGAGTCCATCTATATTAGGTATCTAAGTAGTCAAATTCAAACAAAGAGAAAGTAGAACGGCTATGAACAGGATACGGTGGGGTTGGGAAGGGTAAGAGGAGTTGTTTAATGGATATAGATTCAGTTTTGCAAGATAAAAAAGTTCTGGAGACGTTTCACAACAATACAAATATACTTAACACTACTGAATTGTACACTTAAAAACAGTTGAGATGGGGACCTCCCTGGTGGTCCGGTGGTTAAGACTCTGGGCTTACACTGCAGGGGGGCACGGATTCAATCCCTGGTCTGGGAAGTAAGATCCCACATGCTGCATGGCATGGCCAAAAAAAGGTTAAGATGATAAATACTATGTTATGTGGGTTTTTTTTTTTACCACAATAAAAAAGAAATCAATTGATCATATATGTGTGGGCTTATTTCTAGACACTGTTCTGTACTAATGATTTCTTTGCCTATCTTTATGCCAATACTACAATGTCTTAAGTACTGTAGCTTTATAGTAAGCTTTCAAATTTGGCAGTTTTAGTCCTCCAACTTTTGTTTTTTTGTGCAAGAGTGTTATGGGTAATCTAGGTCTTTTGTAGATCCTTATGAATTTTGGAATTAGCTTACCAATTTCTAAAAGAAAAAAAAGGCCTACTAGGATTTTGATTGTGATTACACTAAGCCTGTGAATCAAATGGGAGAGAATGGACATTTTAATAAAATCAAGTCTCCTAATCTACAAACAAGGTCTTTAATATCTCTGGGCACTGTTTTGTAGTTTTTTTGTGTAGAGGTCTTGTTTATCTTTGGTTAAATTCATTCCTAAATATTTTATGTTTTTGTTGCTATTGTAAAATAATTTTTTTAACTTAAAAAGTTTTTGTTTTGATATAATAATAAATTCCTACAGTTAGGAAGTTGCAAAAATAGTACAGGGCAGTCCTGTGTACTCTTCACCTAGTTTCCCTCAATGGTTACATTTTACATAATTATAATATAGTACAATATCAAAAGTATTATAAATTAGATTATAAATCGGTGTTGGTGTTGGTACAATGTTGGTACAATGTGCACAAACAAAATTGGTGTTGGTACAATGTGTGTGTATAGTTCTATGTCATTTTATCACATATACAGATTTGTGTAAACAGCAACAACATTCCTTTTAACTTAATTTTCCTACTGTTTGTTGCTGGGATACATCTGAAAAAGTTCAAACAATGGTAACTAGGAAAACGACTTTGATAGAATAGTTCTGTCAGAGGATTTTTTCTTCAAAAAGTTCTACCACATTGTTGATTTTATTCATAAAATGACTATTCCAAAAAACATATTTACTCAATCACTAAGTTCCCAGGAGAATTTTGGAAATATGTGCTCAAAAGAGGAGAAAAAGAAAAAAATGCAAAGTATGTGCCAGTCAAGTGTATTCCTTTTATTCTTGACTTCAGAAAATATAGATGAAATTAAATTCTAAGGCAGAAATATCGTGTAGTTCATAAGCTCTTTAGGGCTGACCCTCCTCTAACAGGAATACTTGTTACTGTAAGAGCTCCTCCAACTTTTGATCTCCTGGTTAACAACGGGTCAGTCAGAAGCATTCTGAGATTGTAATCCTTACTTCTACTTAAAAAAAAGAGGGTGTCCTCACTTGCTTTTTAAACCAGATAAGTGAGCTGACACTTCTAGTATTTGAGTAAGGATGAAGCCAGGTTAAGACGATCTATTACTATATTTTATTCATAATGAAATTATGATTATGTTAAAAAAAAAGAATCTTCATGTGTTCGAGATATTGACTTAAAATAATCTAGAGTGGAGGGAAGGGTCTTCCCTGGTGGCACAGTGGTTAAGAATCCACCTGCCAACGCAGGGGACACGGGTTCCATCCCTGGTCCAGGAAGATCCCACATGCCACGGAGCAACTAAGCCTGTGTGCCACAACTACCGAGCCTGTGCTCTAGAGCCTGCAAGCAACAACTACTGAGCCCACGTGCCACAACTACTGAAGCCCGTGCACCTAGAGCCCGTGCTCCACAACAAAAGAAGCCATTGCAATGAGAAGCTCGCGCACCACAACGAAGAGTAGCCCCTGCTCACCGCAACTAGAGAAAGCTCAGGCGCACTAACAAAGACCCAATGCAGCCAAAAATTAATTAATTAGTTAATTAATTTAAATAAATAGAGTGGAGGGAGGATGAGTGAACAAGTGTAGGTAAAGATAAAAAAGACCGGCCGTGTACTGACTGTTTAAGTTTGGTACTGTTTCATTATACTTATTCTCTCCACTTTTGTAATCATGCTTGATAAAAACTTTAAAAGCACTTTATTCACAATTTCAAATTTTCAGATTCCAATCATTTTTGAAAATTTAGTATGTAACAGGAAAATCTGTAGAGCAACTCACCTGACATTTTCTGGTCTGAGTTTATCGAGAACCATCTCTATTAAATCGGGTCTAAATTCTTCCAGTAAATATTCAGCTGTGAGCACTTCTTCTAGGGGATAGTACTTTTTAAAAGAAAAAGAAATAAATAAAATTTGCAAGGCTACAATAGACTCTAACTTATTAAAGCAAACAGATCTCTAACATGTGAAATCCTCTATTTTACACCCCCCTCTTCCCTTCAATTAAATTTCACTCCACTGGAAAAATTTCTGAATCTTTTCTCTTTCCTACCACACTTTAAACAATTTCATATTGTGGGATGATTCTGCAGTTAACCCCTAAACACACTTACATTATAGAGAACAAAATCACATTTTTTCAGGGAAAAATGTGAGTAATACCTCTAGCTAAAACTGAGTACTTGTTAATAAAGAAAATTTGATGATTAAGTGCTGACACCTGTAGGATTCTTAATATAAAGTACATACATTTTAATAAACAGAATTTCTACTCAAATTTCTATGAATGAAATCAGACAAGCATTTAGAGAGTTGTTGTGTAGGAAAAATGGCTTATATTTTCAGTTAGTAAAGAAAAATAATGTAGAAGATGCTTTTTAGTACGAGCAACTTACTGATAGACTGATTCATTCATTCAACAAGTATGTAATGAACACCTACTCTGTGCCAGGCACTGTTCTAGGTGCTGCTGTGGATACAATGGTAGATAAGACAGATGATGTCCCTGCTCTCTAAGGAGCTTATATTCTAATTGGGAGGGAGGCAGACAACAAACAAACAAATACTGTCATTATAGTGATAGGTGCTATGAAGAAAATTTTAAAAGGGGCAGGGTCATGACTGGGAGGTCAGGGAAGGTCTCTCTGAGGGAGGAACATCTGAGTGGAGACCCAAATGATAAGAAGAACCTAGTCATGGAAAAACCAGAAGTGTTCCAGGCAGAGAAAACAGCAAACGTCAGGGCCCTGAGAGGGAGGAGTAAACTTAATGCTTGAAGATTAGGCACATAGCCAGTGTAGCTGGAGTGGAATGGAAGTGGTGTGGAATTCAGTCAGAGAGAGGCTGGGACCAGACTGCCATGTAGGTCAAGGTAAAAACTTAGATCTGTTCCAACTCTGATGGGAAACTTACTTGACACAGAGGAGTGGAACAATCTGATTTGGGTCTTCCAAAGATCACTGAGGCTGGAAAAATAAACTATGGTGGGGCAGAAGAAGGCAAACAGGGAACCCAGGTAAGAGACTATGATGGTAGTCTAGGCAAGAAATGCTGGTAGCTCATATGAGGGTGGTAGCAATGGAAATGGAGAAAAGTGGATGATTTATAGCTTTCACGTAAGTAGCACCTGACACATTGTAGAATTGAAAAATATTTAAAGCCAACAAGCAAAATGTCTATGAAATGAAAATATTACAGATGATGATTTTTAGGATGATGAAAATTAAGATTTAAAGAATGTCTTCACATCAAATTTTACCTGGTTGCTACGAAGTCTAAAGTTTTAGACTATACCTTCAATTTTTATCATTTGTGTAGTAATGAAAGTAATATTATTTATACAAGATCACTGAAATACTCTACATGCCAGTGTACAGAGTAAAATAACAATAAACTTACATGCAATATTCCTGCAATCTTAGAGGTATAACCCCGTGGCCTCTCTTTATCTTTAAACCTAAAAGCAACAGCATTCAAGTCCTAAACGAAAAATTAAATCAATTAGACATAAGTCACCTATTATTTAGAAATACTTTTTTTTTGGGGGGGATTGGTTTGCACTATAGACTTTCTACTCCATATTTAACTATCACACTTCCTGAAAAAATAGCTATGCTTGATTTAGGAATGTACAGAACATGAATGAAAATAACAAACACAGAATATGATTCTGTTGAAACTATTAGTCAAAGAATTAGGAAAACTGTGGAGGAAGCTTGTGAGATCCAACAGTTGCATACATGACGATTTTGCTGACCCTTTCAGAGAACTGCAGCCTGATTAGAACTTATTGTCATAAGTTTCACAAGCAGAGATTATACCTTTAAACTTTTATCTATGTAAAGAGGTTATCTCTTATCCTAAAATACATTTCAGAGTCTTGATAGTCCTTAATTATATAGTAGATATTTTAAAAAACTCTTAAAAGAAGGCTTTAAACATTTAAAAGACAAATACCTTCTGTTTTATGCAAAAAAAAAAAAAGGCCAGGCTTTTCCATACATACGACAATAAAATCACTTTTAAGAACACAATCATATATATAACAATTCACTGTTTCTTTGAGAGTATGCTACAAATTTTTATCACGAGATCTGAAAATGACACAGCTCATGCAACTTCAGGCCGGCAGAGAATAGAGTAAGCCCTGATAGATAAAAGTTCAAGAAACTGCTGACTTTCTTCTGAGGGATAGAAAAGCAGTCTGATTTCTTTCCTTTTCCTTATATTTAAATTAATTCACATATATTTGTTTCTTGAAAAATTCCTTAAGAAAAATTTTGGTGAAACAAAAGTACCTTGCACTCTTGGAAAACCCATTCTTGAGGTCCTTCTGCACGTAACTTCTGAATGTATTGAAACATGTGCAAAATTATATCTTCAACATGTACTGGAAAAAAGGGGCACACTTAAAAACCATTCAGTCCTCGAATCCTTCAAAGCAATGAGCTCACTCCTAAGGTAAAGTCAGGTAAGTAGAAGATGGTCCCTCTTAGAGATGGAGTGAGTTCTCACCTCCCTGAGGCTGGTTTTAGGGTCCCATACACATCGCCCTCCAGGATTTGGTATATGTGACTGAAGGGGCTTTGGGGTAGTAAATGAGCAAATAAAAAGTCAAGTACACATTTTACAAGTGCAACATAATGATCAGTTGTTAAGGAGGGAAAATCATCCATGAAATGAAGTTACACATGAAAAATACAATGGATAAAATGGTATGAATTAAAGTGTTTATAGCTTTACAGCAAAAAACAGATCCACAGCATAAGTTAATAAAAGTAAATCATAAGAAATCAATTTTCATTCAAAAACAAAAAGGTCAATACTTACATAATCCTTCCTCAGTCAAGTCCACATTAATGATAAAAAACATAAAACCTCGGGCTCCTTCCTTCTGCCCACCAACAAGAGTATTTACCCAGCCTGTAACATTCAAAGGAAATCAACATGATCGCATGTGTGTCTTCTTTTAAGACAAGGAATTAAAAACAAAAATTCATTCTGTATGCTCCCAATGGAACATACAGAATGGCCCTCTTGCAGAAAAGACTGGAAAAAAAGTCAGTTCAGAAAAGCACTGAAAAGCAGTTCAGACACTGCAAAAGATTCAAGTGATTTTTTTAGTTTGGGAGCTTTCCTTGGGATGCCTCAAATCATTTCCCAAATCAAGAGTAGATGACTGTGCTTAAGTGTTATATAAAAAGAGTCTGAATGGAGAGGAACCTTGGAAATCTACTGAGTGATCCTAATACACCCTTTGGTTTGATGGATAAGAGCAGGCAAATAGATATTTCAGCACGTTTCACAGAGATGGTAAAGAATACCTAATGTGAGCTTTTACTTTTTTTAATCTCTATCTTATTTAAAAGATGCACTACAACACCTTTTGAAATATGTAAACTTCACAGCTCAATACTGAAGGATAAAACAAATTATGGAAAAACAAAAACCCCAAAGCAAAAAGCAAAAGCGTACTAACAACCAACACCCCACTCTCATCAACCCTAAACGGTATCATCTGAAAATGTTCCTTCACAGGAAAATATTTAGGAGAAATGAGAGTCAGAGTAAAAAAATATGGTGGAGGTGGGGTACTACCCTCAGAAGCTGGTGTCCAAGAGACTCACCCTTTGATTTAAGTTCTGATAACAGACTCCCAGGACCTTCATGTCCAATGAGATGACCAAGATAATGACCCGGATTTGATTTGTAGTATTTCTGAAGGTCAGGTATGGGAAATGTCACATAAAGATTCCTAATGTCCTTAATGGGTACTATTTTGTAAAGTTGCTGGGGAAAGAATAAAACAAACAAATCGCAAAAGGTTAGCTCTGCACAACTCCTGCTGAATAAAATACTTACAAACTATGAAGAATAGTGATTTTCAAAAAAAGAAAAAAAAATACCGATTTTCATGGAAAAATCCCAAATTCAGGAGAGAATCTACTGCCAGAGAAAATCATACTGACCACACAGAAATAAATGACCTGGGCTCTTTCTTAGTGGGATTTCATTACAGTTGGTATGCAGTCCATGTTTGGTCCCCTTGACCATGCAGCTCAATACTTTTGGATACTTGCCTTCTGGCACTGGATAACAGCTTCTACAGTCTGCCAAGGTTATAGCTACCAAAACTACTTTTAACATGCAAGGATCAGAACGTATTGTTATCTTTTTGGTGATACACGTCCCTAATAAATGTGAAATTGATTTGATTTGATTTTAATATAAACCAAATATTAAAGACTATATAAATAATAGAACCTCCAAAAATGTTCATGTACTCTTTGGTAAACCAGGCATATATTATGTCCATAAATTTAAAAAAGAAAAAAATACTAGAAATACATGCACTTACTTTAAGATGTTCTTCTTGGAAAGGGTGTTCAGGAAATTCTGGCAATGGGACATTTTTGTTCTCCACTTCAGAAAATAACTTCACCACCAAATCAGTCAAGTCATCTAAAGATTCTACAAGAAAACAGACAATGGAAACAGAACTTAAACTAATCATAACACATGATGGGTCGTATTTAAAAATCTTAGGATTATATACACATATATAAAATCACTATGTTGTACACCTTAAGTTTTTTTTTTTAATAAATTTATTTATTTTTGGCTGCGTTGGGTCTTCATTACTGCACATGGGCTTTCTCTACTTGAAGCAAGCGGGGGCTACTCTTCATTGCAGTGCCTGGGCTTCTCATTGCGGTGGCTTCTCTTTGTTGAGGAGCATGGGCTCTAGGTGTTCAGGCTTCAGCAGTTGTGGCACAAGGGCTCAGTAGTTGTGGCTTGCAGGCTCAGTAGTTGTGGCACATGGGCTTAGCTGCTCCGCGGCATGTGGGATCTTCCCGGAGCGGGGATCGAACCCGTGTCCCCTGCATTGGCAGGTGGATTCTTAACCACTGCACCACCAGGGAAGTCCCTGTATACCTTAAATTTATACAATGTTATATTTTAATTATATCTCAATAAAGCTGGGGGGGGGAGAAAACACCTTACGATCACCTGAAAAATCTCAGGACTGTTAAAAGGAAAACCTAGAAATTTTTAAAAAACTCCATCTGATAAAGTTGAAGCATTCAGTAAAATCCCACCAGTGCCTATATAACTTCTGAAGCTCTGCAGTATTGATATTGATTATACCTCACACATATCTGCCACCTTATAGTTTAAAAAACTGTTTTACAAATATTATCTTGCAATAAATTTCAAACAAATATTGGAAACAATAATAGAATAATGAGTGGCATTTGGAAACTATTTTATCTACAATTCCCAAAAGGCACATACGAAACCACTAGCTGACAGATTATAACATTAACTTTATAAATAGACACAGTCTAAACCCATCGCTAAAAGTCAAATATTAGAGGTTTTTTTGGTTTGTTTGTTTTTTGCGGTACGCGGGCCTCTCACTGTTGTGGCCTCTCCCGCTGTGGAGCACAGGCTCCGGACACACAGGCTCAGCGGCCATGGCTCACAGGCCCAGCCGCTCTGCGGCATGTGGGATCCTCCTGGACTGGGGCACGAACCTGTGTCCCCTGCATCGGCAGGCAGACTCTCAATCACTGCACCACCAGGGAAGCCCAATATTAGAGTTTTTAAGTAATTGATTTTGTGGGGGAATAGTATAAAATGGTGAGAAGAATCCTAGGTGTTCAATTCTAACCCCAACTTCACCAACCAATTATGGCAAGAGACTATTTGGACAAAACGTTTAACCACTCCAGGTTCTATAAAACACGAAAACAGGGTAGGATGATCACAAGTCTCTTCAAGGTCTAACACTACATGATTCTGTACCATACTGTATCAAACTCATGCAAAGATTTGTAATTGTTGATAAGATTATATAGTCACTTATGTGAAGTTCTTCTATGTTATCATCTCTCTATATTTTTAATGGACAGTTGTATTTGCAAAAGTATGAGATGTTCACTGCAACACCATTTATAACAACAATAAAAACCGGAAATGACCTAAACATCTATCAATGTGTTCATGTTACGAAAAGTCTGTACACTGGAATATTATGTAGCCATTAATGAGGGAGAAGTCTGTATGTGCTGATATGAAAATATCTCAAAGCTCTATTAAGTGAAAACCACAGACTTCAGTGCCATGTAGTATAATCTCATTTAATTTTTTAACAGACACATAAATCCAAGTATATTAACAAAATTCTACTTTTGGAAGTATAACAAAAAATGATATAAAGTGACTATCTTTGAGGAGAGGGCATAGTGGTCATAAGGTGGGATAAAGAAGAACATGCTTTCCATTTTGTATCTTTCTGTATGGGATAAATTTTTTTCTGTGCACACATATTACTATTATTCTAAAAAGAAAAAAGTGGAAAAGGTTATCTTTTTATAAACAAGATAACCACTCACCTTGATTCTGCCTCCTCAAAAATAGGTTATTTATAAATGGTATAAACATTCATTACTTGTTACTGTCAGGAAGCATTTGAATCGAATAAGAAATTTCCCTTGATATTCTAGGACCCATTTTGAACTTTTCCATGAACTCTCTAAAAAGCACTTAATCACTATATGAGAATTGCCTATAGATAATATGAAGTTCTCTTTTAGGCCTATGAATGTGGGCATGTGCACTTTATTTATAAAACATATGTATTTTTACTTTAATTTTTTTGAAATGTATGAAGGACCCTAAAATGTCCGGAGCCAAATAAAAGGCCAACCCATGGCTGCTTGTTACACAAGTGAACTCGGGAATGAATCAGGTATATTTGGAGCAAGAGATGTCAGAGACAATTGACATAAAGACATAAAGAGACACACAGATGGGACACGTAACTGGAAACAAGATGGGCAGTCAACAATGCTTTGTCAACCTGAAGTGCTGATGACAGCGAGGCCCTTTAGAGCAAGGTTCTACTAGGGTAGGCCTTTCCTTTTAGAAGCACAAATTCACCATGTAGCTTTTTAAAGGTAAGGGAGCTGTACAATAATGCACCATCTGTCTTCACTATGAGCTACCAGAGATCAGGGAACTGAGTCCCATTCATCTTTACATTACCAGGACTTGGCAATCCTAAGGTCTCTACTTGACAGTTACCTATTTGTCAAGTGTCCAGGTAATTGGTGCTGCCACAACTAGAGGGAGGACCCCGTGGGAGAAGACAGAAAAACTTTTTTGTCCCTTTGTGACAGAGATCCTTCCACATGGTTACTCTTCCTCTCCCCTCCTCCTAGAAGAAGGAGAGGATTATCTATTAATCCTTTAAGAGATCCTGTTTCCTCCACACACCACTGTACTGTAAGGACACTTCTCCCAGACATGTCATCAAATCCACTGAGCTGAGCACAGGAGGTCAGTCACACTGGGAGAGGGAACTGGAACAAAGAAACTCTTTGTCTCTTTCAGATGCTTGTTCTGTCATTTCCACTAAACCAAGAACACTGAGGGCAGGGCTTACGTATGTGTCATCTGTTGTCGTTATTACTTGCCTAATAAGTGCTTATTGAAATCATGTGTTTTATCTCAAGATGACATGGACAAAAACACAGCTTAGAAACCTACTCCCAGGACTAGGCTCTGAATACCAAGTGGTATTTTTTAACACTCTATAGATCTACCTACCTTTAGAAAGCACACAGGATTATAACATACACTTTTTATTAGCCTTACTCCTTGGACCCATTTTATATCCTTGTTCCTATTAGCAAGTTAAAATATATATAGTTGTTTATTTTCTACCCACAAAAGTAACATTTGTCAATAGCAGAATACTTTGAAAAACAAAAGCAAAAAAACAAAACCAAAAGTCGCCCATAAGCTCATGATTATGGAATGCTGAAAGCAGCTACCATTTATAGAGCATTTCCTGTGTTGCCAGGCACTATGCACTTTTTCTGCATTATCTCTATTAAACCTCATAAAAGGTATGAGGTACCACCTCCATTTTACAAATGCAAAGACTGAAGTGCAGAGAACTGAAGTAAATTTGTTAGCTCATAGCCACTATATACTGAGTAGGTGGTGTATTAGGAATTCAAACCCAAGCTCTCAGACTCTAGAGCATGAGTTCTTAACTACTATACCACATTATTAAATTTCTGGTATGTTTTTCTACTTTGTCTTATGTCTCCCATTTATGTCTATTAGAATTTTTTAGAAATCCCCAAATGGGATCAGATGGCACACAGTGCTTTTACAGAGTGCTTTTGTTTTCTACTTAATACAATAAGAATATTTTCCCAAGTTATGAAAACACTGTCATGAAACTATTTATTCATTCAATATTTACTTACCGAGTACTTATGATGTGTCAAGCACTAAACCAGACAAAGCAGTGAACAAAACAGTTTCTATTCTCAAGTAACTTACATTCTGGTACAGCAGACAACAATAAAGAATATTTAATATTTCAGGTGGTGATAAATGTTTTAAAGAAAAATAAAGCAGGTGAGAGGAGAGGAAGTGGGAGAAGGGATGCTATTTTCTATAAGATGCTCTATTATATACCTATAACATCACTATTTAACCAATCTTCTGTTAATGAACATTTAGCTTACATCTAACTTTTCACTAATAAATACTATACAGAAACATCCTCGTACATCACCTGGAACAACTCTGATTATTTCCTTAGATTGCACTTCTAGAAGTAAAAATGTACTTTTTAGGGTGATGCACTGTCCTCCAGAAAGTGTGGAGGAATTGCATAAATTGTATACACCACAAATACAAAAGAGCACCTCTCCTCATAATGGGTATTAGTTAAAACAAAGCCCAAACCAAAATTATGGTAATTTAATAGGGGAAACAATATCAAACTTTGTTGCTTTCTAATAGTCTTCCTAGTTTATAATCATCTTTTAATTTTTTTGTTTTTTTGAATTTTATAAGGTCAAATCTCTCAATCTTGTCCTTTATACTTCCTCCCCTTGCTATTAATTTATATTTTCTTCAGGTCTCCATTTAAAATCAACTAAGCTTCTTTTTAGAACACAGTGAGTTAAAAACAAAATTCCCCTCCACATATTCTCCAACAAGATCATTTTCAAAAGCCTCTGAACAGATAAAAGGAAGTGTCTTATATCCTTCTTCCAATACTTTGAAAAAGCCAAAGTGGAAAACTAAGATTATCCAACACCATGAAAAAATTTTAAGGATTCTTACCTCGACCTAAAACACAAATAGCCATTAAGTTGGATGAATAATAAGTAGAATGGAATTTCAGTAGCTCTTGTCTTACATCAATGCCTTCTTGGTTTGGTCTAGTCTCTAGAGTATATTTGTTACCTGAAAGGAAGGAAAAACATTTCTAAGAAAAAGCAAAATATGCAAATTTTAAAGCCTTGCAATTATTACTGACATTGCTGTAAGGTAAACTTAAAAAACAGAGTCCAAACAAACACATATAATGATTAGTCAAATATGTTTGACCATAACCTGGATAAACAGGACAGTATAGTACAAACTAGTAACATTTTAATCTATAGAGAGTTTTCCCTCAAGAGCTTAAAGTGCCTTATAAAAATTATACTTCTTAAAATTCCTAAGAGATAGTAGGTATTATGAGCACTTATAAGACAAAATGAGATCCACATGGCCTCCATTCACACTTACTTTAACTTCCAGTTCCCTAGGTGCTCCACAATTAATTGAACATAGTCACTGAGGGATCTTTTTGGAACTTGCCAAGTTACTTGTGGAAAGAAATGTACTATTCTTGGCTGAAGCATTAAATTTGTGACGTGAATTCTCATTAATTTGATCTACACTGGTAAAAATAGGATGCAATGCTATTTTTGTAAGTCTCAAGCAATGTACATAGTGTACCACTATGAGATCTTATGAAATTTATTAACTAATTCAATTAGGATAAAATATGCATGTCAAAAGCAAACAGTCAAACTCTCTAAGTAGTACATTTCTAATAAAGATCTTGCCATTTAAAGGCTGGGAGGTGGAATTTCAATGATTGGTATCTCTCTAAAAATGGCATCTTGACTAGAAATACCCTAAGATCTAGTATAATAACTTTTATTTTTGTTCCTGCTTATACTATTAAATGGGCTACTCTTTTTCACCTGCATAGATGAAACTATGGCAGAACATATTCTTGATGTGTTTTCTCCCCTTGGGTTATTGTAATGGCTGATGAACTGGCATTGCGAGAGTCCCCTTCACTAAACTGGGTATCTAGAGAGAGCCACCAGATGGCGTTCTCAGACCCAGTCTTTAGCCATGTAGAGCTAAAGATTCTGAGCCAAGATTCATGCCCCAGAATGCTTCAATCAACAGATCTAGTGGAGTGTGCAAGAAAGAGCCCAGCAAGTACTCATTAACCTTTCTCTAGTCAGAAAGCAACCAAATGTACTCATATTCACTAGCATAGCCTGCTAATCAAGTCTCCAGGTTCTTTATCAGTCCTCTCAGTTTCACTAAAGATCCAGTTCAACTCCAGATCTGCTCTGCTAGGGGTCCTAAAATACCCCCTCGGTCTACCTGAGGAATCCAGGTGATCTAAAAAGTATCGAGGGGCCTAACTCCTCAGAAAGAAAAAGAAAAAGAAACAAAAAAAGCTTTTTGCTGGGTAATGGTTTGAAGTTCTCTCATATTAAGGTAAAGCTTGAGTATTGATGGTACCTCCCTTTTCTACTAAATGAAGGTTATAAAAAGCCTCAGTTGCAGAGAGACTAGTCCTTAGAGCTTCCTTACTCATTTACACTGCCAAGCTCAGAGTCCTACAACATGTGCATGAAGATCCACACACTGGGACACCCGAGTTTGGAGAAATTATGTTTCATTTCAACAGACTATAAATGTGATAGTGTTAGATAGAAATCAGATTTTCAGTCTAAGTGTGATATGCCTATTCACAATCTGGTCAGTATTCTGGTTAAAAAAAAAAAATCTCAAATCAAAGTATACAAAAACCAAGATCATGGCCTCCATCTAGAACTTCAAATTCTTTCAGTTTGACTAGTTTTAGCTCATTCTGCTTTGATTTTAATGTACCTGAATATCTTACCATTCTAATCCTTACCCTTTATCTTTAGGTTCATTTAAAAACACAGAGATAAAGCAAGAACACACCCCCAATACACTAAGACATGCATCACTGGCAAAATACTGACAATGCTAGAGTAAAAAGATCCAGAGGACCACAACAGAATAGTATATCGCACAAAAAAACAAAGAATTCACTGTTCATATGCAACAGCAGGGAGGAATTTCACAACTTTAAGGCTGAACAAGAAAAGCCAGACAGACACAGAAGAGTACACACTGCATCATTTCATTTATATAAAGCATAAAAACAGGCTAAACTAAGATCTGAGTCATGAAAAGTCAGAACAGAGGTTATCCTTTGGTGGGTGGATAGTGACTACAAAGGGGCAGAAAGAGGTGCTGGTGATCTGTTTCTTGACTGGGTGCTGGGTCCATGGTGTACTGAGGTTTTGAAAATTCAGTGAGTTGTACATAAATAATAGCATTATATTCACTCAGCTGATTCTTCAAATAGCAGCAAAGTAAAAACAACAACAATTTATCAGCGCCACACACACTTTTCAGTTATTATATTTCAACAAAAAGTTAAAAGAAAAACGAGCCAAAGGAGCCACTCTGTCAACAGCAACCTGACCTACCTAAGGTACAAAAATCTAGTGATTCTGTATCTCTGGCCAAACTTCTAAACAGAGGCCCAATCACTTTTGTTCTGAAAAGTGGCTTTTAGCCACAAACAGATACCATTCTGTGAATCTACATATTCATTTATTTGCTACCTAGATGCTTTTAGGCTTTCTAATACATGATGACACAAGGAAACTGTGGTCTGTTTGGGAACACAGCCCAGAATGGCAGTCTTGTATCCTTAGATGCTCCTGAATCAGAAAGAGGAAAAAGTTCTCCAGTATTACTCTCTTGGGGTCAGGACAGTCAGCTCTTAATACAATGACAGAAAAAACATGAATATTTGGTAAAAATGGGCCAAAGAGTCAGGCTTGTTATTAAGTTTATTAGCCCTTCTATAACATTTTTTTAAAGTTTTTTAAAAACAAGAAGGCTAGCTATAGTGGAAATTCTCAAGAAAGTTAGTTGAGGAAATAGAAGGAAAAGCAGGACATAAAGCACAGAATTCCATAATTAGTCCTTAAGTTACTGAGCAGACTCTGTTACTATCAGTGCCATCAACCCCAGGTAGGGAGGTGCAGAGGAACAAGCACTGGCTTTGGTGTTGGCAGAGCTATCATCAAATCCAGGGTCAAATGTCTTCTGGCTGCATGACCTTGAACAAGTCACCCTACTTCTCTTAAGCTCAATCTGCTGTCCTGACATTGGTAGACTTATATAACACCAAATTAAAAAAGAAAAAAGATGTACAAAAGCATAAGGCTAATATTTAACAACCAATAAACAGAATAGAAAATCTGATGACACCAAGTGTTGTGGTGATGGTGTAATGAGAACTCAGACGCTGCATGAGGGAGTGCAAACTGGATCAACCACTATAGGAAACAACTTGGCAATATCTGTTTAATCTAAAAGATGTACATACCCTAATATACAGTAATGCCACTCCCAGAATTCCACTCCTAGAACCCTAGAGAACTGTGTACAAGGAAACATGTATAAGAATGCTTATAGCTGCAATGTTCTGTCAACAGAAAAATGGATAAAGAATAGTACATGCATTCAATAAATTTTTCAGAGAGCAGCAAAAAATAAAAAACTTATCAGAGGGGGCTTCCCTGGTGGCGCAGCGGTTAAGAATCCGCCTGCCAATGCAGGGGACATGGGTTTGAGCCCTGGTCAAGGAAGATCCCACATGCCACGGAGCAACTAAGCCCGTGCGCCAAGACTACTGAGCCTGCACTCTAGAGTCTGCGTGCCACAACTACTGAGCCCGCATGCCACAACTACTGAAGCCCACGTGCCTGGAGCCTGTGCTCCGCAACAAGAGAAAACACCACAATGAGAAGCCCACACACCACAACGAAGAGTAGCCTCCGCTCGATGCAACTAAAGAAAGCCTGCATGCAGCAACCAAGACCCAACGCAGCCATAAATTAACAAATAAATAAATTAATTAATTAATATATTAAAAAAACTTATCAGAGGCACACTCTCTAATATGGATAATCCTTACAAATATACCACTGAATGAAAAAACAAAAGTGGTAGATAAATAATAATAAAATACCATTTTTATAAAACTAAAAAAACTATACAACATATTGCTTAGAAATAAATGCATGACTTAGCAATGTTTTATAAAAAAAAAGCACGGAAGTGACAATCACCAAACTTAAGATAGTGGTTATCTCCCGGGAGCAGGGAGAAAAATGCAATTGGAGAAGTGTACAACAGATGCTCAAACTGTATGCTCAAAGTGTACAACAGATGCTCCAACTGTATTAGTCATGTTCTGTTTCTTTAAGTAGTGTGTAAAGAATGATCTGGCAAATGCTTTTATACTGATCTCTTTTATGACAGATAAATCTGTAAAAATGTTACAGAATTTAACATAATACTTTATTTACAGCAGAAAATAGGCAATAAACAGTATCTACTTCTGTTACGATTTGAATTGTAGGAGGAATTCCTGGCTTCTGAGTACAGCACAGAAACCGTTCCACAAAAGTAGGGAAGAAAGCTCAGTAAATAGTCCAGATGACTTTCCTCTACCTAAGAGTCCATATGTGGAGAACAATGTGAATATGGCTGGAATAACAAATACCAGTTCAGTCTCTAGACATATACTGTCCTAATTTAACCCTAATTCAGGTGGGTCATTTATATCAAATTAAAATGCTGCTACAAAAATCTTGAATCCTACCTTTCTGGCTCTCTCACTGTAAGAGTGAGCTCCAGCAGAGGCTTGAGGATGTCAGGGTTGCTGACCCACTGGGACCTTCGCTCTGGGCCTGCCAGGAGAGAGCACTGGCTTGGCAGTTGGGAGATTCAGGGTTTCCCATCCTGACTCCATCATCAACTAATTAAGCAACCTTGGAAAAGTCTACAAATATCTCCAAGGGGTCATTTATTTTATCTGTGAAATGGGGGTAATATGGGTACATGCCCAACTGTTAAAAGCAAGGGTCAATTCCTGACCCCTTCGTTTACTAGCTGTCGAGACAAGTTTCTTAACTTCTCTAAGCCCCAGTTTCCTTATTGGTAAATAAGAATAATAAGAGAACCAACCTCACAGGATTGCCATGAGGATTAAATGAATAATCTGTTTTAAGGCTCAGCATAGCATCTGTCAGACAATAATTACTTAATAGGAACTTGGGTTGCTGTGAAGTTTACGGAAAGTGATAACGGATATGAAGACAGTTTTGTAAATTGTAAGCTCAGTAAATTTTATTTTATATTTTCATTATAAGAACTATAAATTCTATTTTAAAAAAAGCTTATAAACTCAGTACTAATATATATGAGTGCTAATTTTCAAGTAAATAGAATGTATTTTCCTGGAAAATTCTAAAGCCAGCCAAATATTTCTTATACTCTGCGGGAAGGACTGAGTTTGAAGTTTTAGAAATCAAAGCTGGCTCCAACTGTATGCCTCATAAGGTTCTCAGGGAAAAGTCATTTGATAGTTATAACCATGAAACTCTTAACTGTTCTCTGAAAACCCGAGATTCTGAAGGTTAGGTTAATATATCTACAGTTATTATAACCTCTTTTTTCTTTTTAAGCTCTTTCTTCTTGCTATAGCAATCTTCTAAAAATCCTGGAAGAGACCAAAACCTTTGGAGATACATAAATTTTCCTAAAAAATTAAAAAGGACAATTCTCCTGCAGCTGGGTAAGTACATGTAAGGACAAGATGGGAGTTACAAAAGAAAAGGGGACTTGAAGTGAAAGCCTCTTAAATGCCATAATAAAGCACCTGTACACTTGTTTTCAGTAAATTTCTAGTTTTCCATAGACACATTTCCTAGCAAGAAACAAACAAAAAAAAGATACTAACAAAAGCCAGGGGAAATTTTGGAGAATAATAAATGACTAAGTGGGCTGAAATGTATCAAATATTTTTATATCTATGAGTTTATCATGATACTAAAAAAAACAAATTAGTCATCATTCAAGGATGCTAGGGAACCAACTCAATATTTTGAAAACTGGTAAATAAAGGGAATGAATCAAACATTTGTCTTGCCTTTCCTATAATAATTGTACCACTGGGTAGGCAAACGTAGAAAAAGAGATTTTCTTTTTATAGTAGCATTCAAGCAAATCAATAGGAGAAAAAACAGTAGAATTAGAGAGATGACGCATCGAGGATGGTTGCAACATCATAAACAGAAAACTAGACTCATATGCCCCTGATGAAAGAACACATCACCTATGAAGCCCTCCCCCCAAAAAGACAAACATGAATCTGATCAAGCCTCTATACCCAACTGCCAATTTGTGGAAATACAGAAGACAGAGGAATGTGTTAAACTACACTGTTGGGAATGCAATCAGCAAAAGCTAGGCTGTGAAAAGTTCTACACAATAAATATCCTGATTCTTCAATAAATAAATTCCAGGGGGTCAAAGGGAGGGAGCAGAGGAGAGAGATGAAGAATGAACCTGTAGATTAAAAATTTAAAAGACACATTAATCACTAACATCTGACACTTATGTGGATCTTTATTCAAATAAACCTTTAAAAATTATGACTTTTACGAGACAACTAGAAATTTGAACACTACCTGCATAGTTGATGATATTAATGATAATGGTACTTTTACCATGTTTTTTAAAAGTCATTATCTTTAGAGACATATATTGAAATATATGTGAGTGAAATGATATGATGTCTGGGATCTTTTCAAAATAATACGAGGGCATGACTGGGAATGCAGATCAGACAGGACTGGCCAGGGGCAAAGTGATGTATACACAGGGTTCGTTATAGTATTTTGTCTACTTCTGTACATTTTAAATTCTTCAGTTAAGAAGAGGAAGGCATGGAGGGAGGAAAGGGAGAAAAAAGTAAATGACTAACTTTTATTGGGGTCTAATTTTTTGTGTCATTATCATCATCCCAGGGTCAAGAGATGTTCAACTACCTTCTGGTTCATATTTCACAATATTTTTTTTGGTCCTAATCCATTTTCCTACTCCTTCCTACAAAAGCATCCTTTATTATGGCGAATAACAGCCAAGGGCTCACTCCTTGGTCTTTGCTTCTTGTCATGGTTTGGGGGGTCAACCTAACATTATCACAAAGAACATAGGCTTAAGAGTTCAGACTGATTTGATATTGAATTCCATAACCTACACAGACACTTCTGCTACCACCCTCCCTCTCTCCCTCCTCCCTGTATTCCCCACAAGGCTATGAAACTTTGGTCTAATTATTCTGTCAGTATTAGTTTTGGCATCTGTCAAATGGGATGATGAAAATTTCAGTATCATGGTTAAAGTTAAGTGAAATCATATTAGGTAAAACACCTACCCAGTGTGTGGCACTTAATACTCATACAATAAATACTGTTCCTTTCCTTCTTGAGTGGCTCTTCCTCTACTTAAGAAAATCCTACCCAACCTTCAGGAAAATTCAATTTGCATCCCCTCTGAGATCCTGGAGTATTTAATTCTAGGCAAACCTAAAGCAGGTAGAACAGTAGTTAAAAGCACCAGACCTGGCTCCAGCATTCAAAAAGCTGAATGACCCTAAGCAATTTAATTACCTTCTCTGAAGTCTTAGTTCACTCATCTATAAGACAGAAATAATAAGAGCACGTACCTAGTGGGGATATTGTGAGAACTGAGTTAAATAATCCAGGCAAAGTGCTTAGTACAGCACTCAGTAAAAATCAGCAAGGAGGAAAAAAGACAGAAGAGATTATGATCCTGGAAAATCAAATCTGAGATTATACTCCAGTGAAATCCTGGGTTTGACTCGCCTCTCCGACTAAACCAGAAACATCTTCAGTGCAAAGACATTGATTATACTTTTGCATTTTCTAATGCACTTTACATGTAGAGGACCTTTAAAAAATTACTTGTCAACTGAAAGAGAAAGAGAGATAATCTGAGCGCACTTATGACACCCTATTCAGATTCTTATGATCCTGTGGTACGTGCTACAAAACATAGCCGTCACATGACAATTAACAAAGAAAAACATCACCCATATCTAAATACAGCTCCACCCTCTATTTCCAGGCACTCTCCCACTTTGCCTTTCATTCTATCAAGGAGTGCCTGTTTTGTTTCCCTCACCCACATCCTGACTTCCTTTTTTTATTTCCTTCTCAGCTGACTAAACCCAGTTGCTCCCACAGTGTCTGTGGGGTTATGATTAGAGAAACAGATCACTAATGAATAACCAGAACTAAGCTTTCCCTTTCCTGTTCCAAACTACTTTTAAAAATTCAAGTGCTTCTGCTTTTATTCCATGGAGATGCAGAGAAAAAAAATTTTTAAAGGCAACAGGGCAGAGAAAAGACATATAATTTATCAGGAACTATGGACCTAAAACTAAAGGCATATGTGAGTGATAAATGAAGGGGCAAAGGGAATGTGGTCACCAGCCACTGGTTCAGCCTAAAAACAGAACAGGAGAACAACACTTCTCTAATAACACTGCCCAACAGTCAGTTCATCAAACCCACTGACTCTTCAAGCAGCCCTGGCTGCCCCTCATGACTTCATGGCAAAGACCTTTTCAAAGTTTTGCTGTCTTTCACAGCTACTGATCCTCTATTATATTGTTATTACGGAGGCTACTATCATTTACTGAGCACCTCTATGGCCAGACTTTTGGCTAACCACTTCACATGCACAACCTCTTTTAATCCTCACACCAACCTGACATGGGAGGAAACTGAGGCTTACAGAAGCTAAGAAACTGGCCCAGAGTCTCTCTCAGCCATTCAGTGATACAGCAAAGATGCAACCTCCGCACAGCCCACCTTCAGAGGACAAAACTTTACATCACATAGGAATATGCTAGTGGGAGGTGGGATTCCTGGCTGAAGTTTGAGGCTAGGAGGATCACACATGGAGTCAATGAAGACATGTGTGTGGAGACAGATTTAGCACATAATATCTACAAAAATGACTTTCAAACAAAGTAAATGACTCAAAACAGCCTTTGCCTATTTCTCTAGTGAGCTGTTTTATCTTTTACTTATTTACTTATAGAAGTTCATATCTGCTATATGCTTTGCAAATATCTTCACTGGGTATGTGCTTGTCTTTTGTTTTTGTGTTTCTATTGAACAGAAATGTTAAGTTTTAATGAAGTCAACTTTATCTTTAAATCTATGGCTTATCTTTACCTCTAAAAATATGGTTTGTGCTATGTGTGCTTGAGAACGCTTTTCCTATCTTAAGATTTTTTAAAATTCTCGTATATTTTCTTCTAAAAGTTGTATAAAGTTTTCTTTCTATAATTAGGTCCAGTCAACCTGGAATTTATTTTTGTGCATGGTGTGAGATGAGATCTAATTTTATTTATTTCTACATAGATAACTGCCACTACACCAGTTATTGAAAGGTCCATCCTTTACCTACTCATTTGTAATGTACCTCTGTCTTATGTCAAGTTTCCATACACTTGTGGATATGCTTCTAGGGTCTATAATCTATTCTACTGTTATCTTCAGGTATCCTTGCACCAGTTCCATTACTGTAACAACTAAAATTTTGATATCTGGTAGAAGTAGTGCCTTCCTTGTTCTTCAAAATTATCTTAGCTCTTCTTGGCCCTTTACTCTTTCTTATTAATTTTATAATCAGATTATAAGATTATAAAATAAAAACTTCTAGGGCTTTCAAATGGCACTACACTGAATTTAGATAAATTAGGGGTGAAATAACTGTGTAATGTTGAGTTTACCCATTCACGGACATGGTTTATCTTCCTGTTTACTCAAGCTTTTTTTTTTTCTAAATTTATATTATTTATTTATTTTTGGCTGCATTGGGTCTTTGTTGCTGTGTGTGGGCTTTTCTCTAGTTGTGGCGAGCGGGGGCTACTCTTTGTTGTGGTGCGTGGGCTTCTCATTGCAGTGGCTTCTCTTGTTGTGGAGCACAGGCTCTAGGCGCGCAGGCTTCAGTTGTTGTGGCACGTGCGTGGGCTCAGTAGCTGTGGCTCGCAGGCTCTAGAATGCAGGCTCAGTAGTTGTGGCACATGGGCTTAGTTGCTCCATGGCATGTGGGATGCTCCTGGACGAGGGCTCGAACCTGTGTCCCCTGCATTGGCAGGCAGATTCTTAACCACTGCACCACCAGGGAAGCCCTACTCAGGCATTCTTTCATATCCATTATATATTTCTTGCTCTTCTGTTAGAGTTGTTTCTAAATACCTTGTAGATATTTTTATATTGTAAATGAAATAATTTTTCCTGTAGCATTTTTCTAATTGATTACTATTGATACAAGAATGCAATGTCAGTGTTTCTCTTCTTTTGGCAACGTTGGTGAATAATCTTATTTTTAATGACTGATCTGAAGAGTTCTTGAATTTTTTATGCAATCATATGGAAATAAGGAAAATTTCCTTTTGCTTCCTTTCAACCTCTTACTTATCACGTTTTTTTCCCTTAACTTCCTGTAATGACTAGTACCTACGGCACAACTGAACAAAAAATTGATTAGAGGGTATTCTTGTTTTGTTTTTGCCTTTCAACAGAAATCCCTTTGAAACGTCAGAATTAATCATGATGTCTGGCATAGGTTGTTATCAACTCGAGAGTTTTTTGTTGTTTTTTTCATGAATGAGTGCTTTTTTGTTGTTTTGTTCATGAAGGAGTTTTATCAAATGCTTTTCCTGGGTCTATCACTGCCTATGAAATGACTGCCTATCACTCTGAATTACTTAAACTGTAGGTTGGGACCCACTCGATTGTGCTGAAATAAATTTAATGTATTGGCAGACCAGAATTTTTTTTAAAAGAAACAGAATATAACAGAGGGTACCAGACTACATCTGAAAATATAAGAAAGATATTGTTTGGTAAAACTTTTGTTTCAGTTGCTTACACAAACACGCATACATGTGCTCTGAGTAAAATATGCTTCTTACTGTGGGTTATATAAAGTATTGTCAAGGACTAACATTTTATTGTAAGGTTTTCTTAAAAATACAGAACACAATGCTTGGTTTTTGTTCATTTAAAAATACCCAGCTTTTCCTGATAGTAAATAATAATAATATTATTAAAATAATATTTTAAATATTAATGTTAAAATAATAAATCATAATCCCTTGATGGACAAAATGGCCCACAGAAACATCTGAAGTTACTAAAAAATAATAGAAGTAAATTAAGTATGAATTTCTGACAAGGATTCTTCTGCAAAAATAACTTTTGCAAAATTTTATACGTGTGTAATTTCTAAGGTAAGGGTATACAGCTTTCATCATACTTTCAAACTTGTCTGTGACCTTAACAATCGACAGAACCTCTACTCCAAAAAGTTCAATGTTAGTTTATATTTCTACACTCAGTAGGTAACTTGGTATTTGCATTACTTATATCACATTTTCTGTACTTTTGTACTGAGTCTGGCTAACTCACCTCTTAGCTGTTTATATTACCTCATATTTTGCTAACTGCCTAGCCTTGTCAGCGGTTAAAAAAGAAATATGCTCTTAAACTCCACCTCTACGTAACTGACCTCATTCAATGTTTTTCTTTGCCCATCACTCCCGAAATCTTCTTCTAGGACATTTTAAGATTGTTTCTTGTTTGTGACCAGAGGTAATACTGCTCACCTTATTCACTGGATTTATTTCTGGAAGATCTGTGGCTGCTTCCTGATTATGCTGATTGTGATTTATCACCAGTGAGACTATTTAAAAGAAGGCAACTCCCAAAGAGGAGCTCTAACACGTTCTGCACAATAGCAGCACTGTTGGTGGAGGTATCTAACCTGCCAAAGGGACCATTTAAAGGACAACACTCATTTGGATGTAGTAATTTGAAATTTGGTTTTTAAAACTCAGTCCCTCTTGATATACCACGTATGCTGATGTCCTCTACGAAAGCCACTTTCCAGATAATTAATCATTACATAGACATTTTAGAGACCACAATATCCACCTTAGCAGTGATGCTGTCACAGGGTGCCAAATATTATAAGTCTAAAGAATACAGTATCACTGCTTCTAATTACAATTTTTAAAAACTCCTATTTCTATAAAGCTATGCTAATTCCCTGGCTGCTGCTAGATACATTAGAATGGTATCCAAACTGAAAGAAAGCTGTCTTTATAGTCTTTTTTTAAAAGTTCCCCAAATTAACTTATGTAATAAGCATAAATTTTAAGTACACTAAACAATCTATTATTTTTATGCTATTTCATAATCCCCAAAGCAGTATTTTAAAATCACAGCAACCTTTTTTTTTTTTTTTTTGCGGTACGCGGGCCTCTTACTGTTGTGGTCTCTCCCGTTGCAGAGCACAGGCTCCGGACGCGCAGGCTCAGCGGCCATGGCTCACGGGCCTAGCCGATCCACGGCATGTGGGATCTTCCCGGACCGGGACACGAACCTGCGTCCCCTGCATCAGCAGGTGGACTCTCAACCACTGCGCCACCAGGGAAGCCCCCACAGCAACCTTTAACAATGATTACATCTTGTGAAGTGGTAATGGCAAGAGTAGATGAAGAAAAGGGCAACTTTTTGTTTTTTAAAAAAAAATACTTTTGTATCATTTAAATATTTAAATTAAATGTACTTTTTAATGAAAAACTGAATAAAGATAAAGGGTACAATTGTAAAATCAAGAATCTCTATATTTATTTTATTCTACTCCCTGTTACTCCCCACCTCTAATCTCCTACCAGGATGTTGTAGCACTTTGAGAGCAGGGACCTTGTGTGTCTTCTATAGTCATGCCCGGAGCAGACACTATGCATCTATCTACCTGTAGATAGTAGAGGTGGAGGTAATGGGAGCAGGGGGGTTCAACAAGCCTTGAAGTGAGCATTCTATTTACTCAGAATAAAGAGATCTATTATCTCCTCCCTTTGAAATGCTGGTTAATATCTACTCACAGGGACTTCCCTGGTGGTCCAGTGGCTAAGACTCCAAGCTCCCAATGCAGGGGGCCCGGGTTCAATCCCCGGTCAGTGAACTAGATCCCACATGCCGCAACTAAGAGTTTGCATGCTGCAACTAAAAGATCCTGCATGCCGCAACCAAAGATTCCACATGCCACAACTAAAAGATCCCATGTGCTACAACTAAGACCTGACGCAGCCAAATAAGTATTTTTAAAAAATATCTATTCACAGCTCTAACTGCTCTGTTCCTTAAACAGTCAGACCCCTATTTGTATGGGATGGCCAGAGTAACCTCTAGAGGGCTAAATAACTGCTTAGGTCACTGTTACTACAATTTTGAGAATATCATTCCACGTATTACGTACAAAGTCCAATGCCAGAATCACTCTGTTGTACACCTGAAAATTACATAATATTGTACATCAACTACACCTCAATTTAAAAAAATATCCAATGCCAAGGGCCCAACTCCTGTTGACATCCTTCTTTTTGAACTACTAGCCAAAATGTTACTCATCTGTTAAAGGGATTATTACCACTTCATTCTTACTATTTCTAAAATCTAAATTCAATTCTATCACCTTGTTATCCAACAAACTTGCTTCATATTTGGTCACTCCTCTTCTCAATAAACTATCACCTTCTCCATGAAGCTCACATACCTAAGTTTTAACCTCTTCTTAGGTCACGAATCACATATAGGTGCCTACATAGGGACCTGACAGATAACATATGTGTAGGGGCATGGTTTAAGAAATACCAAGTAGTAACAATGATATAACAACCATTTATCAGCTCCAGACTCTGAGTTTATGAACAACAGGGTAGGTGGGAACAAGGAGTTCTGCAATCTTCTATCCTGAACTGTAAAATACAATACTGGGCAAAGGGGCCATGGTTTAAATGAGGTCAAGGAGGATGGATGCATTAGAGCCGCAGCTGACAAACCTGTTCCAAATTTGCTGAAGGGGTGTTTGGGATCCCCTGTAGCTTTTTCCAACTGAAAGAGTCTCCAAGCATCGTTCATCACATTCTTCTCATGTTCTGAATCAACTGCATTTACCTCTCTGTCTTTGCAACTCTCATCAAACAAGGGGCACAGGAAAAACTGTGCAAACCTAAGGGTAAGAAACATAATTAACAATTTGAAAGCTGTTATTTTAAGTGGTCTTTTAAAAATATGTTTAAAAAAATATGTTTGAAACTTAGATAGGAAATATGAATTCTACAGAATAAGAAAAAACTACCATTGCTACTTAGAAAAAAGGAATATAAGTTCTAAGTAACAAAAAATATAATATCATACATATGTAAATTCAGAGAACTCTACACCAGATATGTTAAATAATTAGTGAAAATATAAAAAGATTAACACCTCTGATTCTGACAATTCCCATGTGTTGTTACCACACCGCCAAGCAATTCTCCGACACCAGCTGGGTGGCCTAAAATTCAACTCAATACTGGTATCATCAGATCTACAAGACTGCCCCCAACTTCAAACACCAATTGCAAGTCCAGGTTGTCACTTGGGCTTCTGACCAACTGGCTGTAGATCAGAGGTTCCCACGACCTCCTCCTCGGGTTCGATTAATTTCCTAGATCAGCTTACAGGACTCAGAGAAATGTTTTACTTACTAAATTACTGGATTTATTATAAAAGGATATGATTCAGGAACAGCCAGATGAAAGAGATGCATAAGGCAAGGTATGTGGGAAGGGTATGGAGCTTCCATGCCCTCTAGGCAGGCCACCCTCCCCAAATCTCCATGTGTTCACCAACCTGTAAGTTCTCCAAACCTCGTCAGGATTGGGTAAATCACTGATCACTGGTGACTGAAGTCAATCTCCAGCCCCTGGACTGAAAGTTCCAACCCTTAATCACAGGGCTGGCTCCCCTGGCAACCAGCCCCCAACCTCAGATTATCAAGGGACTTCCCCAAAGTCACTTCATTAAAATAACAAAAAGCAACCTTTGGCTCTCATCACTTAGGAAATTCCAAGGGTTTTAGGAGCTATGGGCCAGGACCAGGGACAAAGACCAAATATATATTTCTTCTTATAAACCACAATACAACAACAACAAAAAGTCAGGGCAGACTTATGAGACAGAAGCAATGTATTTAAGATCTACAATTCGGCATGTCTATGAAAATCCCTGTTGTATATGCCTAATTCTCCAAGAAAGGAAAAGGCAGGTGATGGTTCTTAGGCAATAAATCTTAAATTTTCAGTTTTAATTGCAATTTCACTAAGACTCAGGCATCTTAGGACACACTAAGTGACCTATTTTTAAAAGGTTCTACCTGAATATTTTTCCTTCTTATAAAGAAAAGGAAACAAACTTTAATTAGTGGAAAAAATAATGGAGTAAAAAACCTATGACACAGTAGTTTGACTAAGACATAATTATGGGCTTTTATGAAATATTAAGAGAATTTTAAAAATTTAATAAGCAGCGGTTCAACAAATAACATGGCAGGTAACTTTAACATAAGTAACCAATATGCTTTTCTTGAGGCTATTCTTTAATAGTAGTACCAAAGCTGAACTAAGATTCCTTTAGCTAATAAATTAACTTTCCTATATCAGGTTGCAATTTAAATCATGATTTCATATAGTAATAAGTCTTCTTAAGAAACTTTAGACCCCATCTTATAAAAAACAATGTCCAGAATTCAGATGAAGACAAGAGAAGAGGCTCTGTCTGAATGCGACTACTACTCAGTGGGCCTAAGAGACTCCTGGGTTTATAAACATCTCAGCAACTGCACCTCATCGTCCAGCCGTCAAAAAGACTGTTACCATTACTTGATATTATTTTAAGCACATAGTGAATACAATCCCGTGCTAAGTACTTTACGCATACCAATCCAAAGGGAAACTCCATCTATCCGGAGCCTGTAATCAAAGATATATGGAAACAGATAATTCTAGACATATAACCACTTTTACCTACCTCAATTCAGGCTGGGAAAAGTGCCTGATAGCTACATACCATAGCTGGACAAGTCCACATAAAGGGTCATGATTCTGACACAGTATAATCAATATTTTTGAAAGATGCTCTATATAAGTGGTTTTTTAACTCTGATCCAAGTAACAGACATCCTCCATCAAACAGAGATCTATTATATGAACATCTGCTGAAGCATTTGTAAAGCAGGAAATTAAATTCAGTGTATGATCCCAGGGAACTCATTAATGGAAGTCTTCTGGGAATACATACAAAAGATGATTACACCTCAAAGCTGCTGCCTGAAGACTGAAACATAAGCTAGAATAAATAAGAAACAGGCTACTCTGACCCAGTCCTGTATCCTGAACCCATGCCCTTGTTCTGTTAATGTTCTTTGTGCTACAGAATAAATTCAAACTATTAGGTTTGAAAAAAAAGACTATTAATATAAGTAAGCAATTAAAGCTGAGAATTACTAAAATTGTGAAGTCAAACTTCATTATAGACGCATCAAAAGGCTGCAGAATTACACCTTCTTGGTAACACAGAAAACTGTAAAAATTCACCACAGGAAAAATTACACTTTGAACAATGAATCAAATCACTGATATGATAAAAAAAATTATATACTGTTAGCTGTATAGAAAATTGACCAAGAAATTAGAATAGCCTAATGGAGCTTGCTCCAGAAAATACTTTCACAAAATGTCCCCAGGGCTGAAACAGCAGGTCAAAACATTCTGTATCCACTAAGTATCCTTGAGGATTGAGGAACTAAAGGAGAACAGAATATTTAGTTCTAGCATTCTGGAACAGGAGATGGTTGAAAGGAGATCCATGACATCATTACAGTTTATTCTTCATCACATGCTTCATATGTAATACCAGTTAGAATGGGAAGGCCTGGTGAGAATTTTATAAGTCAATAAAATATTTTGTAGGCTTAAAGTCTGGTTTAAAGTCATGCCATTATTTTTCCTCTACCACAATGTAAATATACGACATCATTCATTATTTTCTTTTTTATAAAATCCAGAGGGGGAAAATACTGGTTAAAATATCTTTTGTTAAGCTATAAAGCTGTGAAGACATCTTTGTAAAAATATTAATTATTATTATTAACATGATAAGTGAACACAGGTGGATAATTCATAGGGTATTTTCAGCATTACCTGTCTAGGGCACCTTCTAGGTGTTCATGAGAAACATCAAAATAGTAATTGGTATGCTCTCCACTAGTAAAGGCATTTGAACTTCCTGCATGCTCACTGAGAAACTGGCTGTATTCATTTTCTTTAGGGTATTTCTTTGTTCCTAAAAATAGCATATGTTCACAAAAATGACTTAAGCCAGCAATATTTGCAGGATCTGACAAGGAACCTGAAAGAGAAGAGAAAATATACATATATAATAAATCATTTTTTTATATGTTGAAAGCTATGGAGTACAGATGAATCACAGATGATTTGGAACTTCTGTTAGCATGATAACTCCAACCACAGTCAGAGAAAGTTAAGCATAGGCTACTCTAAATGGTGCAGTTTAGATTCAAATTCAAGCCCCAGCTTTTGACATCAGTTAGTTGGTGGCCTTGGGCAGATACTTAACTCCTCTGGACATTAGCTTCCTCACACATCACGCTAAGAGGAAGAGTTGAATTCACTGTTTTAAAGAGCTAGAAACTTTCTAGCTCTTATATTTTATTGCAGGAGACAATATAGCATAGTGCTAAGAGCATAAGTTTGGGGGTTAGCAGCTCTACTAGCTGTAAAACTTTGAGCAAAATATTTTGCTTCAGTCACTTTTTAAAAAAAAATTTTGTTTATTTATTTATTTTATTTATTTTTGGCTGCACTGGGTCTTTGTTGCTGGGCGCGGGCTTTCTCTAGTTGCGGTGAGTGGGGGCTACTCTTCGTTGTGGTGTGCAGGCTTCTCATTGCGGTGGCTTATCTTGTTGCGGAGCACGGGCTCTAGGCACGCGGGCTTCAGTACTTGTGGCTCGTGGGCTCTAGAGTGCAGTCTCAGTAGTTGTGGCGCACGGGCTTTGTTGCTCCGCATCATGTGTGATCTTCCCGGACCAGGTCTCAAACCCCTGTCCTCTGCATTGGCAGGCAGATTCTTAACCACTGCACCACCAGTGAAGCCCTCAGTCACTTTTTGTATACATACCTTACTTAGAGAGTTGTGCAACTACAAATTAGACGATAATTTGCAAAGCACATTGAGCTGTGCTTGGCAATAATTATTTGTTCAACTTATGATGGTTATTATCTTATTTTCCCAATTCTAAAATGCCATTGAATTAAATAAAAGCTTTTCAGAGAGGAAAAAAAGAAACTAAATGTACATATAAATAAGAAATAACTTGATTAAAGCAGCATTAAATGTGGAAGAAATGTGCACACAAGAATTTAGGAAATATGGTATTCCCTAGTATATCAAAAGTTTATAAAGTAAAGGCATTAGAACTGTCACTGTTTTAAAGGATGGGAATGAATTTCCTTGCTGCTAGGTCACCTTAGCTGGGAACCTAACAAGATACTTTTGGTAAATGTAAGGCGATTTAACTTAGACAACTGTAGATTACCAACAGCTGTACAGGACTACTGTACAAAGTAAGATACATCGAACTGGTAACTACCAGGTCTCCATTTGCACAAATATGGAGAGTTCTAATAATTGTCAACATTAGGTCGATGAAACTGAACAAAGCTTAATTCATAATTTTAAACTGTACCTATGTGTACATCAAGTGCTGCTGATGATTTATCTGTTGTGGGATCACTGATGAGAAGTACTTTGATCCCATTGGCCAGCTCTAGTCCACGGTATTCTCGCTTGTCTTCAGGAGATTTGATGATATGATTTCCTACTCTCTTGATAGCTGGATTATTCATTTTGCTGTAAGTCTTTTTTTGGAAACTGAAAAGAAATAAATTATTAATTGTTGGATTGTGCTTTTTTCTTTTAATGAACAAAGAGTAACAAGCAAAACCATATAATATATCATCAGATTAAAAAATGTGTACAATCAAGTACAACTGACATACAATATTAGTTTCCGGTGTACAGCACAGTGATTCATCACAAACTGATCACCACAATAAGTCTAGTAACCATCTGTCACCATACAAAGTTCTTAAAATATTATTGACTATATTCCCTACATCCCCATTGACTTATTTATTTTATAACTGGAAATTTATACCTCTTAATCACCTTCACCTATTTTGCCCAACCCCCCCCATCCTCCCCTCTAGCAACCAACAATTTTTCCTCTGTATCTATGAGTCTGTTTCTGTTTTGTTTGTTCACTTATTTCGTTTTTTAGATTCCACATATAAGTAAAATCAAACGATATTTGTCTTTCTCTGACTTATTTCACTTAGCATAATACCCCTCTAGGTCCATCCGTGCTGTTCCAAATGGCAAGATTTCATTATTTTCATGGCTGAGTAATATTCCTGTGTGTGTATATGTGTGTGTGTGTGTGTGTGAGGTATGGTACACAGACACACACACAGACACACAGACACACACACACTGGAATATTACTCAGCCATGAGAAAGAATGAAATCTTGCTATTCGCCTTTCATCCATATCTTGGCTACTATAAATAATGCTGCAATGAACAAAGGTCTGCCTGTATTTTTCAAATTAGTGTTCTCATACTTTCTGGATAAATACCCAGAAGTGGAACTGCTGGATTGTATGGTAGTCCTATTTTTAATTTTTTGAGGAAACTTCATACAATTGGTGCATTGCATGAAGTCCACCAATAATGCACAAGGGTTCCCTTTTCTCCATGTCCTCGTCAACACTTAATTTGTTGTCATTTTTTTTTTCACATTTCTTTGTACCTGTCTTGTGATAATTGGCAATTGGCACTTCTTGCTTACATTGATTTGTTAATATTTCTGATTTCACGGCTTCACATCTCAATATTCAATTATAAATTCATATTCCAAAAGTTACACTAAGAAAAGATTCAGAAAGATCCAAATATGAAATGAATAATTCAAGCTTTCAATACAGAAAAAATCATGTTCACATTGGTTTTTTTTTTAATTTAAAGTAACAATGGTTCTTAATTGTTGTCTTTTTGATAACAGCCATTCTGACAGGTGTGGGGTGGTTTTGATTTGCATTTCCCTGATGTAGTGATGTTGAGCATCTGTTCATGTGTCTGCTGGCCACGTGTATGTCTTCCATGGATAAATGTATATTCATTTTTTAAATGTCCATTTTTTAAATCAGATTGTTTTTGATATTGAGTTGTGTGAGTTCTCTATATATTTTGGATATTAACCCTTTATCAAATATATCATTTGCAAATATCTTCTACCATTCAGTAGATCGTCTTTTCATTTTGTTGATGGTTTCCTTAGCTGTGCAACAGCTTTTTAGTTTGATGTAGTCCCATTTGTTTATTTTTGCCTGAGGAGATACATACAAAAAAATATTGCTAAGAACGATGTCAAAAAGCATACTGCCTATGTTTTCTTCTAGGAGTTTTATGGTTTCAGGCCTTACATTTAAGTCTTTCATCCATTTTGAGTTTATTTTTGTATATGGTATAGGAAAGTGATTCAGTTTTCCCAGCATCACTTGCTGATGAGAATATCTTTTCCCCAATGTATGGTCTTGGCTCCTCTGTTGTAAATTAATTGACCCACATGTGAGTGGGTTTATTTCTAGGCTCTCTATTCTGTCCCATTGATCTATGCATCTGTTTTTGTGCCATATAGTTTTGATTACTATAGCTTTCTAATATAGTTTGAAATCAGGAAGCATGATAACTCCAACTTTGTTTTTCTTTCTTAAGACTACTTTGGTTATTAAGGGCCTTTTGCAGTTCCATATGAATTTTAGGATTATTTGTTCCGTTCTGTGAAAAATGTCATTAGTATTTTCATAGGGATTGCACTGAATCTGTAGATTGCTTTGGGTAATGTGTACATTTTACCAATATTAATTCTCCTATCCATAAACATAATATAATCTTTCCATTTATTTGTGTCATCTTCAATTTCTTTCATCAATGTCTTATAGTTTTCAGAGTTCAGGTCTTTCATCTCCTTGATTAAATTTATTCCTAGGTATTTTATTCTTTTTGATGCAAATGTAAATGGGATTATTTCCTTCATTTCTCCTTCTGAAAGTCTGTTATTACTATACAGAAACACAAAAGATTTCTGTATACTGATTTTGAATCCCACAGTTTCACTGAATTCATTTATTAGTTCTAACAGTTATTTTGGAGGAGTCTTTAAGGTTTTCTATATACAGTAGCATGTCATCTGAAAATAGTAATCCATTACTATGTTGAATAAAAGTGGTGAGGGTGGGCATTCTTGTCCTGTTCCTGATCTTAGAGGAATAGCGTTCAGCTTTTCACCATTGAGTATTATGTTAGTTGTGAGTCTGTCATATATGGCCTTTATTATGTTGAGGTTATATTTCTTCTATACTCACTTTGTTGACAGTTTTTTCTTTTCTTTTCTTTTCTTTTTTGCTGTACGCGGGCCTCTCACTGCTGTGGCCTCTCCCGTTGCGGAGCACAGGCTCCAGACATGCAGGCTCAGCGGCCACGGCCCACGGGCCCAGCCGCTCCGCGGCATGTGGGATCCTCCCAGACCGGGGCACGAAGCCGCATCCCCTGCATTGGCAGGCGGACTCTCAACCACTGCGCCACCAGGGAAGCCCCTGACAGTTTTTTTCATAAATCGATGTTGAATTTTGTCAAATGGTATTTCTGCATCTGTTGGGATGATCACATGATTTTTATCCTTCGTTTTGTTAATATGATGTTTCATGTTGATTGATTTGCAGATGTGGAACCATCCTTGAATTGCTGGAACAAATCCCACTTCATTGTGGTATATGACCCTTTTAATGTATTGTTGAATTTGGTTTCCTAATATTTTGCTGAGGATTTTTGCATCTTTGTTCATCAGGAACACTGTCATGTGATTTTCTTTTTTTTTTTTAATGGTGTCTGTATCTGGTTTTGGTATCAGGGTAACACTGCCCTTGTAGAATGATTTTTGAAGTGTTCCTTTTCCTCTTTAATTTTTTAGAATAGTTTGAGAAAGACAGATTGATATTAAGTCTTTTTTAAATGTTTGGTAGAGTTCACCTGTGAAGCTGTGTGGTTCTGGACTTTTGTTTGGAACTTTTTGATTACTGATTCAATTTCATTACTAGTTATCTGTCTGTTCAGATTTTCTGTTTCTTCGTGATTCAGTCTCAGAAGATTGTATGTTTCTAGGAATTTATCCATTTCTTCTAGGTTGTCCAATTTTTTGGCAAGTAATTGTTTATCACAGACTCTTATGATCCTTTGCATTTCTGTGGTATCAGCTGTAACTTCTCTTTCATTTGTTTTTATTTATTTGGGTCCTCTCTTTATGAGTTTGGCTAAAGGTTTATCAATTTTGTTTATCTCTTCAAAGAATCAGCTTTTAGTTTCATTGTATTTTCTATTGTTCTTTAATCTCTATTTCATTTA